>NC_060161.1:27394236-27395231 GCF_021292245.1 Micropterus dolomieu | reverse complement strand
GTTTCTATAAGTGTGAACACCCGACGAAAGGAGAGTCACCACAGAGCTGGCTGGCTGTTAAAGGTGACGATGATGTTCTGTGCTATTGCGTGATGTCTACTGTTTGTGGAGGTCAGCTTTAGCATTTCAATGCTTTCTGTATTCTATAATACCTGAAATTTACTTTTTGAAGTAAATTGTTGTTGATATGGCAGCAAATGTTTTACCTTAAAGTTGTTTCAAATCAGGAGGCAGCCTTCAACCACGAAGGGACTCGAACCCTCAATCTTCTGATCCGAAGTCAGACGCCTTATCCATTAGGCCACGTGGTCACATGCAAGCATCTGTCCCTGCAATGCAAGTCATGTGCATTATAATGTTACACACATGGTTTACTTTTGATGATGGTATACACGATTGCTTATGTCAACAGGCAGATAACAAATCTTTTGCTTATGTCACAACAGCTGTAGACGCATTCACTGGACCTTAGAATAATAATAAACACATAAGCTTAGCATTGTAAACAACACACTCAAACCATGTGAGCTAACTGGTCTGCTTTTGAGGTTTCTTTTAACAAAGTTTCTTTCAGAAGAAACTTGGATTGCTTTTGGATGTTAAGTTAGGTGCGATCCACTCCCAGCTCGATGTCACTGGAGAGAAAAAAGCTTATGCTATGTATATAACCTGTCATACTGCATCAATGTGCTTGTAGTTGGTGCACCTTGGAAATGAGTCTGGGACAAGAAAAGAGCAAGTAGGCCTTTTCAGTGGTAAGTGAAACTCGGGTAGGGAAGGAGAGAGGCAGCGAACACACACACGCCTTTTGGGGAATGAAATGGAGATGGAGTGACAGTAAGAAGCACCAAAGACAAACAAAATATATCCAAACCAGAGTGAGTGTGACAGAGCAGGAGGTCTAGCAGCTCTGAGTGCAGCAGGTGGACATGGTGTGGATATCTGAAAATACGAGTTAAGTTGATATTACATATATTAAAATGTCAAGTTTGTTT
>NC_060161.1:27382752-27394136 GCF_021292245.1 Micropterus dolomieu | reverse complement strand
AGTCTGAGCGGGGGGAGTGCAGCAACACCGTCAACATCACTATCGCTGGTAACTCCAAGTGTGCATGGAGCTTTTATGCATTTAAATTTGAGGGTGACATTATGATGTGCAGGTCTGATGGGGACCAGAAATGGTTCATTTGTTATTCACTGGAACAATTTGAAGATTAAAGTAGAAGTCGTAGGACCAATGACACCACTGTTTGTTTTCAGATGGTCCTGTGATCCTGCAGAGCCCTGCACTTCCTGTGACAGCAGGTGATAGAGTAACGCTTCTCTGTTCCTGCAAAGAAGAAAACGGCCAAAAACCCAGATCTGATTTCTCTGCAAAGTTCTACAAAGATGGTGTTTTCATTGGGACTGAAGCTGCAGGAAGTATGACCTTCGCGACGGTGTCCATGTCTGACGAGGGTTTCTATAAGTGTGAACACCCGACGAAAGGAGAGTCACCACAGAGCTGGCTGGCTGTTAAAGGTGACGATGATGTTCTGTGCTATTGCGTGATGTCTGTTTGTGGAGGTTAGTTTTAGCATTTCAATGCTTTCTGTATTCTATAGTACCTGAAATTTACTTTTTGAAGTAAATTGTTCTTGATATGGCAGCAAATGTTTTACCTTAAAGTTGTTTCAAATCAGGAGGCAGCCTTCAACCACGAAGGGACTCGAACCCTCAATCTTCTGATCCGAAGTCAGACGCCTTATCCATTAGGCCACGTGGTCACATGCAAGCGTCTGTCCCTGCAATGCAAGTCATGTGCATTATAATGTTACACACATGGTTTACATTTGATGATGGTATACACGATTGCTTATGTCAACAGGCAGATAACAAATCTTTTGCTTATGTCACAACAGCTGTAGACGCATTCACTGGACCTTAGAATAATAATAAACACATAAGCTTAGCATTGTAAACAACACACTCAAACCATGTGAGCTAACTGGTCTGCTTTTGAGGTTTCTTTTAACAAAGTTTCTTTCAGAAGAAACTTGGATTGCTTTTGGATGTTAAGTTAGGTGCGATCCACTCCCAGCTCGATGTCACTGGAGAGAAAAAAGCTTATGCTATGTATATAACCTGTCATACTGCAACAGCTGGACAGCATGGGGGTCGAACCCATGATCTCCTCATTATCAACAGTACACTCCAACTTTCTGAGCTAAACTGCTGTCTTCTGCACTGATCCTCAGACAGAAATCAATGTGCTTGTAGTTGGTGCACCTTGGAAATGAGTCTGGGACAAGAAAAGAGCAAGTAGGCCTTTTCAGTGGTAAGTGAAACTCGGGTAAGGAAGGAGAGAGGCAGCGAACACACACACGCCTTTTGGGGAATGAAATGGAGATGGAGTGACAGTAAGAAGCACCAAAGACAAACAAAATATATCCAAACCAGAGTGAGTGTGACAGAGCAGGAGGTCTAGCAGCTCTGAGTGCAGCAGGTGGACATGGTGTGGATATCTGAAAATACGAGTTAAGTTGATATTACATATATTAAAATGTCAAGTTTGTTTTGTTTAAAGTTAATCAGCACACAAACAACAACGCCCTGCCATCTATTTGCTCAGACCAAGGACAATTAATGATTTTTTTTTCTAACAATCTGTTTTTAGTTCATTTATTATTAGTTTAGTTATTTTAGTCAGCTGTGTTGCTCACATTTTAATATTTGATGTTACTGATAATTCTGTAGATTCCAAGTTAATTCACATTTTCTCAGCCACAGCCTTCCTTGCCAACCATCAGATATGTCTGAGGAATATGCTGGTTTTGGCAAGTCAGATGCTGTCTAGTGAAGTTTTCAGGCTAAAACCTGGTGACAGTTTTATTTGCTGTGTTTAATGCTTTTGTGTTTTCTGCCGTGCACGTGTTCACCACTGAAGGAGAGCGGGAAGTATTCTTGGGAAATATCTTCTTTTCTCCTTTTCAAGAACCTGTTGCTCTACAGCTCTATTAGCTAATAAAAAGTATGTAAAAACCAGAGATTAAAATCACTCTTTAAGTACAAACTTCCCATAAGAGCCATGTGTGATGTGAAGAGTGAAATCACACAATTTCTTTTTTAATTAATTAATTTCTTTCATATTTAAAAACAGCTATGAACATTCTGGCATAAAAATAATTCGCAGATAATTTCATCAAGGAATTCAAATGTGTGGTCCTTTAGTTGTAGATATTTTAATTAGAGGTTCTTCTTTGCTGGTGCTGCGAGGTTGTGCAAAAAGGCCTGCTGTTTTTTGACTCAGACATCAAACAGTTGGCAGTCTGCGGTACTACAGTTCTTAAAAACTTGGATGAAAACAGAACTGGTCTTTCTTGAATTATATATTTAACCAGTTGTTTTTCCTTCCTCGCAGTCGGAGCTGAGCCTCCTCCTCTTGTGTCTGTGCCGAGGCTGGTGTGTACCATCTTGCTGATTGTCGTCTACTCTCTCATGCTTATAGTTTGTGTGAATGCGCACAGAACTTGGGCTCAAGGTAGGAACGCCACTGGAAATCATGAAAGTTCAAATAAATGGAACTTTAATCAAAACTTTAATTAAAACGTCTGTGTTAACAGCTCCATTTTTATTTGATATATGTTACCAAGAGAAGGAACTTCTCTATATATATCCCAATAGTCTTTTGCTGGTAGGGATTCAGTTTCTTGCTCAAGGACACTTCAGCAGGTGAATGCCAGTTGCCAGAGAAAGCTCTCACTAAAGTAGTTTTACAAGAATCTTTAAATAAAAAGTCCTTTACTGGATAGTCGGTTTAGGAACCTGATGGATGGAAGTGTGGAAAAAGTTCTTAATGGTCCTGCTTGATCTTTTCCTAATAAATAAATTTGGAAGACGGGTATTTTTAAACAGCTGCTTACATCTTTTTGTGTTCAAACTTTGCTTTTTGCCAGGTATGTTGTAAAGTCACACAGTTCAGTGTGTTCAATCCATGAACAAAGGACCATGTTAAACATTCACTGAACACTGACGCCCCCAACCTGTTCATTAAGGTAACCTGTGTATTACAGCACACTGAGGCGGCTGACAGGTGTGGAAAGGCTGGGACTCGGTTAACAAATCAAGCAACAACCAACCAAAATGCACGACTCTGTAAAGGTTTTTATAAAAATGACAAAATTTCACATATTACTTTAAACTTCATTATACTACGGTCCAAACATTGTGCTCCCAAACTTATCTTCTGATACAGATAAGCCATGCTTCGACTGATATTTGACCAGTATTTATTTGTTCCTTTTCACAAATATCTTCTTTTGACCAGAAAATACCATGAAAAACTGAAATAAAATAATTACAATATATTAAATTCAGTATGAAATATAATATAAAAAATATATAATCAGTTCATTATACAATAAACACATAGCCTACTGTCTGCGCCTTCTGCACAGAAATGTAGGATCTGTTACAATCCTCTAATGTCGCAATGTAGTCTTCTGCTCTCTTTTCTTCTTTTTTTTTTTAGCTTCTTATAGCAGTTTTACAATCAGTTATTCTTAACTGATCTTATGAGCCCAGCATGCGCTTCAGTTAGTGTAATTCACAAGTTTAACAGTAGGTGTCACTATTACTCAAGTGAAACCAAATTACACTTGAAAAAACATAATTCTGAACATAATTACATAGTAAGCAAGTACCCTTTACTGGACAGCTACAGCCATGTATTATGCATGTAATCTCTTAACGTTATTAAGTCCCCCAAATAACCAAAGATTTTAACAAAGGACGTGACCTTGATGTCCTCAATTTTATATTAAATCCTGGATATCTGGATTTTAATTCTTTGAGAAAAGAGTTTATCATTAGTTTCAGTGATGATCTCTCTAAAAGGCTCTCTGTGTTCTTCTTCCTGCAGCTCGGGCTGAAGCAAAGAAAAGGGCTTCTGATCGTCTTTCATCAGAGCGATGAGTTGAAGAAGAACAAGAGCAGCTACTTTGCATGGGGTCACTTTGAATTTTATGTTTATATATTCAACAAGATTGTATTTTATTTATCTTATTTTTTTATTTCTCACTGGCAGACAAAGACAGAGACGCTGAAAATATTGGAGCTGACACATATTTCAGCTCGTAAAAAACATTTACAAGCAATTTGCAAATTTGAACTTGTCAAATCTCAACCATCTGTCCCACGCTACTTAGTGGACCTTTTCCATCTAAACCATCAGAGAAAATGTCCAACCCTGAAATGGAAGACAGATAAAAACCTTTTCTAAGGAGGCATTAAAGTGGTGACAAATTGCATTATTAACATAACCATGACTACGAGGATTAAAAAGTGTCTCGTGGTGTTCATAGAGAGAGTGATTTGTAGACAAGTCACACTGGTTAAAAAAATATTCCCTGATTTAATAGTAACCAGTGCAGAGATTAATAAGGAGGATAATATTCGTATTTCTTTGTTTTGGTCAGAAGTCTTACGACTGCATTTTGAAAAAGAGTTTGTTGGCGCACAGCTTTCTTTGAATGTCTTGATTTAGTACTTTCTGTAGTGATTTAAAGAATGAGACATAACGTGTTTGTTTATTAACATTTAACTAATATCTCAATCCTTCCCCAACCTTAACAAAAGTGCTTTTGTTGTCTTAACCTAATACCACTGCAGGACGCAAGCCTGTGGGTTTTACCATCAATCACCTCGCCTATTAACCGCTGTGATATAGTGCTTTCTTCACTCAAAAACATGTTCCAGAAAAACATAATTGGGAAAACAAATACTGATGTTTACATAAACATATGCTCTAGACAGACAGGGTTGGCTCTTGGTTCTTGACAGTAAAAACAAAACTGTTTACTGCTGGTGTCACAGAAGGTCCCCGAACTAGCTCATTTGATTGGCCAAAAGGCGTCTCTGATCTCTCAACAGTGCCCACCACTGGCTCTACAGGTGCACAGATCACTTTTGCTCCACATTTCACTGTGGTGCAAAAGAGAGAGCGCTTGTAACTTTTCATTTGTGAGCCACAAAAACAGCTTTTGAAAATGGTGGCAGCAGATTCAAGTAGTTGATCATTATTGACTTGTGTCTTCTAGAATATCCATCATCATCATGCGGATGTGCAAAGATTGTCCATGACTTCACATTTTTTGATGTAGGTGTTTTAATGTGTTTTGCACCATATTCACTGCAGCAACTGTATAAAAATGTGAGCATATTATTCATTTGTGATACGTAGAACAGGATTTGTGCACCTGCAATGAAGAATATATGTCACTGTTGTGTTTGTGGGAGACAAAACAAGTTCTGTTTGCTCCCTTCATACTTCACCTTTCCAGCCAGCCTTTCTGTCTGCGCAGCATGTTTCACTTGTCTTAAAAACAATTCTCTGAATTCATGCTGGATCTGACTTCTAAAAATATAGTTTCATTTCTCTTAACCAGAGATGTCACTTTTGTTTTCCTGTGGCCCCATGGAGCCCCCTGTCATCTTCCACTTTTGATGGCTATTCTGAGAAGCATTAGGCTTTTAGTCTTAACTGTCAAATGCAAGGGTGTTGTGTGGTGAATTTTGCATCTCCACAGAGTGAATTTTTGTTATGTAAAGGTGGTCAACCAGAAATATCGATCCAATAAATTGAGATATTTCAATCAATGTCATCTCGAAAGCCGCTTGGCTAAAAAGACATGATAATACTGTTTATTACTACCTGGGTCTTATGGTCATAGTTAAATAGTTTAAAATGAATAGAAATAGTTATGTGCATCAGTTATATATTCTACTCAGTTCTACTCAATTCTACTCAAAGCTCTCGGCAGCAAAGCTGTTTCCACTGACAAGAAAAATGTCCAAAACTACGAAAATAAGATTCAAGTTGTAACAAACTTGAATTATTCTTGGAAAACGTGATCATGATGTAGTAAAGAATAGCATACTTTATTTGCAATATATGTCCTGAAACCTGCATCAACCCTGTTAAATTCCTTTAACTAATGACAAGATGTTCTGATGGAAAAATGGACACCAAAGAGCACATTCTTGTTCTTCGACCATGAACAAACTTCAGCAGATAATATTCAAAAAGCTTTTTCTGCAATACAAAGAAGGATGAAAATGACCACCTTCTCTTTAAACACTCAGAATCCATAGCTTAAATTTGACACTGATCACATTCATGCCACACAACTGCTTCTGCAATCATGTGCATCAGCTTGCTCTGGAAAACGCTTCATTAAGAATAAATTTATTAATGATGGTAAGAGCACACCCACTTTCATACACTACAGAAAATACAGATACTTCCTACTAAGGCGTGATTTAATAAAGACAGTCTTGTTTCCACTGCTGTGTGAACCGAAGGGCACCAATTTAGCTGGTTTTCAAGAAACTTGAGGGTAAGCATCACATTATTAATGCATTAGTGCACAGCGTTGATGTGCACATTCAAAGTAAATTGATACCACAATATGAATACAACTCGTAGCTAAACATTTTGGATATTGTATGTATTACTGGTGTAAGATGGATGTTTTGTACAATTGCAAGATAAAGTGTTAAAGATCAAGTCTTAATAAGAATAATTGATGCTACATTTGGCTATGGCTCAAAATGTGTGCTATTGAGAAACTTGATTTTATCAAAGGTAATACAAGAAAAAATGGGGGAAGTTAGATCTGAAACTGCGGAAGAGGATTAGGGCCACGTGTGAATTTTTTTTTTTAATTCTGACTTTAATCTCAGAATTCTGACTTTAATCTCAGAATTTAAAAAAAAATTCACACGTGGCCCTAATCCTCTTCCGCAGATTTTTAAATTCTGAGATTAAAGTCAGAATTCTGAGAAAAAAGTCAGAATTCTGAGATTAAAGTCAGAATTAAAAAAAAAAATTAACACGTGGCCCTAATCCTCTTCCGCACTCTTCCGCACACATGGGACCTTTACAGATACCCATACTTCTGACTTTAAACTCAGAAATCTGACTTTAATCTCAGAATTAAAAAAAAAATTCACACGTGGCCCTAATCCTCTTCCGCACTTCCGCAATTGAACAATGGTCACATTTCTAGATATTTTTCACGCTTCCTTTTGGTTTGATTTACAAAAGAAGCTTTTACAAATTTGGACAAACACATCATACTAACAAAGCTAAAGTAGCCTACTGTTTTTTTAATAGTACAAACTTCTCAGCTGACATAACTTACAAAATTAAATTTATTAATATCTTGGATAATTATTATATCCATTAGATTACCCTCCTTTTAAATTTAGTAAAATTTAATATCACAGCAACGCTTTTAATGACAAAAAGGCTTGAGCATGTAGGCCTGTAGTCCTTGTATTGAAAATAATCTCTGGTTCCACACTCCAGTCCAGTTGGTGGCGCTAATGCACCTCTCGGCTAGTTTGCCAACCACCAATAAAAATTTTAAAAAAAGAAAGAAAAAAGAAGACGAAGTTTGAAAAAACTGGCGACGGAGTAGCGCATCCACACACGTAGCTGTCACACGACGGTCTCCTTTGGTAGGTTATCCGTGGCACAATCCACTCGCCATAGCCGAGGAGCCAAGCTGGAGCACCAAGGAGACTCTTCGCCGGTCAGTGTGGACGACGGTGAATCACAGTAAAGGAGCCCAACGAGGTATGTGTAGCGCTACACCTTCTGACGGCCAATTGTGTGCACACATTAAACCCAATGCATTGGTATTTGCGACGTTTGAAAAGTAACTTTGAGCTTTGCCCCTTTGCGTTTTGAGGCACATTAGTGACTTTTACTCGGCGTTGCGCTGACCTCAAGCGACAGTTTAACTGGTGATGGTCCCAGATGTGCCGTAGGCGTGGCCTCAGTGACTGCAAACCAGGACATACGTCTGATAACTTTGTTTTTTGTTAACGTTTGGCTTAATATCGTTATGTAGATATATGTTTCGGAGTGTAGTTTTGCAGGCTACATCGTTAGCTGCACGATGATTCCCGGGGACCTCTCCCACCTGCAGATTAGTTTAAAGCGAGGACTGTGAGCGTGATGATTGTGTCGCTGTTCAAAACACTGCAAAACGTCAATAAATCGTCCACCTCTTCATGTTGTCTGTCTGATTTGTGGCACGGTCGGTTTACATTTGTTCATACTTAGTTGCATAAGGAAACAGGCTGAGGTGTTTGACGCTCAGATGGACCACAAAGTGGAGACGCTGTTAGCAAAGCGCCCAGATTAACCTGTGATACAGCTTCGGACCATCGATCACCTTTATATTCCGCTATCTTTGCCATCGTTACCAACATCGGCTTGCCAGTCAACCTTTGTATCATGTATCGTTATTTACCTGACGTCGAGTTGCTGTGAGATGAACAGTTTGTCATTCAGCCTGTAAGTGAAACAGTCTGGATGTTTAGGCTGAATTAACACTCCGCCCGAACACAGCGCGCAGTCAGCTGTGGCCACGGTACATGCTCAAGTTAACTTGTGATACAACAGCTGTATCTACTGTCGCTCGTTTCACTCACTGATTTAGCAAACACACACAGAATTTGGAAGCAGGGGTGCTGTAGACTACGATGTAGCATCTGTGCTCAGTAGTGTGTGAGTAGGTCTGTAACACAAATTATTTAATAAATAATGCACATGCAGGCCTAAATATCTGCCACGTTGTTCTTTCTCTGTAAATAGCTGTTCTCACTCTCACTCTCTCTCTCATATTCATATATATATATATATATATATATATATATATATATATATATATATAACTTGCATTGCATTCCATATTATTATTAATAATAATTATTATTATTATTACCCCAAAGCAAATTCCTCATTTGTGTAAAACACTACTTGGCAATAAAGCTCCTTCTGATTCTCCTGATTCTGAACAGAGATTACAGTATGCAAATGAAATATGAGAATCGTGTTACGTACTATAAAAAGCTGGACAACATATTTCAGAATTACTGTGTGAGTAAATGATTTTATTTCAAAGTGTAAAACCTCTACAGTAGTAGGCTAATAGTCTCTGCTGTGTGCCACAGACTGCAGGTAGCCTGATTCACTCAGTCTGAAAGGGGCGGGGGGGGGGAGCAGATCATTGTCAGACATTTTTTCATCTTCTCATCACACATCCAGAGAAGGATGCACGGTTTGATGGGGTTTGCTGTTGCCCCTTAGCTCATCTGGTACAGCAAACTCATGAGGCTGAGTTTCCTACTATCAATCTATATAATCAGTGACTAGTCTTTATTGTTGTCTTCTTTAGTCACAGTAAACGGTCTCTAGCTCTATGTAACACGACACAGAGCTTGCATTGCATAGTTAACATGTTGAAAGTGTGTTTTGTGTTGTGACACCACAGCTGCTATGTAGCCTGTGTTAAGGATTTGATTTTGGTGGTCTTAATAGTGACAGGTAGGAAATTATACAGCTAGTAATCCTGAAATATGTTGTCCAGCTTTATATTGTAGGTCTACAGTGATTCTCTCATATTTTATTTGCACACTGTAATCTCTGTTCAACCTACTCACACACCACAGGAAGCATTCCAGATGATAAATGATCTTGAAAAATGGATAAGCAACAGTCGCGTTGTTCTGCAAGCCATCTCAAAACAGCTAAGGATTTAAAGATGTTGGATCTGGATATTGATAAGCTTCCAATGGAAAGAGCTCTGGGTCTCCAGTCTGGATTTCTGTTTTGTCTGAGTTCAGCTGGAGGAAATTATTTGACATCCATTTTGTTACTTCACAAAGGCAGTTGTTAAGTGAACTCAGCATTCCAGGGTCTGTGGATCTGACGAGCAAGTACATTTGTGTGTCATCAGCATAAATATGACAAGAAATGCCATGTTTATGGATAGTATGTCCAAGGGGAAGCAGATACAAGGAAAACAAAATGGGTCCTAAAACCGATCCCTGAGGCACACCATATTTAACTGGACAGAATGAAGAGACATAGTTGTTTACAGACACGCAAAACTTCCTATTTGACAGGTAGGATGAAAACCATTCTAGGGCAGTACCAGAGATCCCCACCCAGTGCCTCAGACTGTCTAACATGATGTTGTGATCAATGGTGTCAAAAGCAGCACTAAGGTCCAGGAGTACTAGGACTGAGCACATGCCATCATCAGCAGACATTAAAAGGTCATTGGTGACTTTAAACACGGCAGTCTCAGTGCTGTGCTACTTCCTGAAACCAGATTGAAATGTTTCAAATAATTTGTTATTTTCCAGTACAGTGAGCAGCTGTTTGGACACAATTCTTTCTAGAATCTTTGCAATAAAAGGGAGTTTTGAAATTGGTGTAAAATTTTGTGGGAGGGAGGGATCTAAACCAGGTTTCTTTAAAAGTGGGTTCATGCAAGCCGTTTTAAGATAATCAGGGACACAACCAGTAGATAGGGAGCTGTTGAAAACAGAGATCAAATGGGGACCAACAGAATCCATTACTTTCAGTAAAAACTTTGTAGGTATTACATCAAGTGGGCTGGAGGACACTCTCATTTGTGATACTGTTTTTAAAAGCTCAGACAAGTCGATGGGATAAAACTGGTTAAAACTCTCTTGTTGCTGTTGAGGGACCTCTGAGTAAGAGGCCATGGGGGTAATAGAGGCTCTGATTGACACCACCTTATTGGTAAAATAAGATCATCATCATTACTTCCAGCTGAGGCACAAGGAGGGGCTGGATTTACCAGCAGATCCACAGTCTTAAACAGACCTGGGATTGTGTTTATGTGTAGTAATGAGTTCAGAAAAATAGTGTTCTCGCATCCTTAACCATGTTATTGTAGTAATAAATCCTTCAGACTGAGGTAATGGACTTGGAGACTGGATTTTTTCCATCTGCGCTCTGCTTTCCTGCATTCCCTTTTTAGACTGTGAATGCTTTCGTTTATCCAGGGTTGCTTACTAGACCAACCTTTAGAGGAGCAGTAATATTTAGTGACGACCAGCAGATATGATTGAAGTGATCAACCAGATTGTTAGGGCCCGAGCACGACCGTGCGAGGTCCCTATTGAATCTGCTCGGATTATATTTTTTTTTTTCTGCAAAGTAGGCCCAAATGACATGGCCTAAACATACTCGAAAACTCACCAAAATTTGCAAACATGTCAGAACCGGTGAAAAATTTCGTATTCTACAAGTTTCGCACATGGGCGTGGCAAAATGACTCGCTAGCGCCACCTTGAAAATTGGAAATGATTAGCCCCTCGTTCACGTTCAACCTACATGTACGAAATTTTCTGGGGACATGTATCGTATCCAGACGCACAAAAAAGCCTCAAGAACCCATAGCCTAAAGTCAACAGGAAGTCGGCCATTTTGAATTTTATGGCCATTTTTGGATGATTTACACACTTCGTACTTTAACGAACTCCTCCTAGGGATTTAGTCGGATCGACGTCAAATTTCTGCTGTGCCTTCTAAAGGCATTGACGATGAAAAGTTGTGCTATTTGC
>NC_060161.1:27322084-27382652 GCF_021292245.1 Micropterus dolomieu | reverse complement strand
TTAAAATCGCCACAAAGAACAATTCTGTCATAATTTAAAACCAGAGTAGATAAAAATTCAGGAAGTTCTGATAAAAATCCTCCAGGCAGTTTTGGGGGGCGGTAAATTATAACAAATATGATAGGTTGCAGCCCTCCAACTTTAAGAGTGAGAACTTCAAAGGAGTTAAATTCATCACAGCGTACTTGATGACATTTAAAAGTTTTCCTATACACGCTCACTAGCCCACCACCACGACCACTGACCCTCGGTTGACTAAAACAATCATATTGAGGCGGACACAGTTCAGCTAGCTGGCTATAGTCATTCATTTGAAACCATGATTCAGTTAAAAACATAACAGATTAGATTTGCAGACAAGATAAAATCATTTAAGATAAAAGTCTTACTTGAAAGTGATCTCACATTGAAGAGAGCCATTTTAAATGAGTTTGTTTTGGGTGCTGGAGTTGGTGCAGTTGTCCTAATCCTTAAGAGATTACTAATATTTCTGTGTGGGATGTGCACATTTCGGTTTACTGGTCTATGCGTGATGATGACAGGAATAGAAGTCTTTGGAGCAGTGCTGGGAGCAGACGGCTTTACATGCCAGCAGGTGGAGACAGTTGTTTGTGGCAGTGAGGCAGAGATCTGTTCAGTGAGCGGTGGTGTGTCCAGGTGTGCTGCATGAATGATTAGTCATTCGCGTAAGTCATGTGTGGACCGCACCACATGCTGTATGTGAGCAGCTAACATTTGTGAGCCCCGTTTGTTTGGGTGAAGTCTGTCTGTCTTAAAAAGAGACATTCTTTGCCAGAAAATATTAAAGTTATCGACATAACACACACCATGAGCCCTGCAGGCGGACTGGAGCTAGTCGTGGAGGCCAAGGAGTCTACTGAAGCGGCCAGCACCGCGACCAAGAGTGGGAATGGGACCAGAGATAAAAACGGACTTTCCACACTGCTTAAAAAGTTAATAAGACGGTTAAAATCTGATTTGTGTCAGCTCAGACTGCTGAAGAGCTGTGTCATTTGTTCCCACATGGACTATCACCCTTGTGATGGAGGACCGGAGCGATGGCATCAGGTCCTGGAGTTTTTATTAAATGTCAGCCGTGGTGGCACCGGGGAAGCAGTGAGTGGTAGCGTTAAAGAAACGGATGTTTCTGGTTATGTAGAGGGGTCCCATAGCACGGTGTCCTGGATGTTAGCGGTTGCGCTAAGAGAAACAATCTGTTTGGCTTGTACTGAAGCGACATCCATAAAGCCAGTCAGAAGGGAACCTTTCTCTTTGAGTTCCTCTGAAAGTCATCGGATGTCTTCCATAAGGTCAGCAATCTTTTTGTTCGCTTTCTTAAGGAGTGTGCAGTCCTCATGGGGCAGAGTTATCTCGGCTAGCATAGTCATCGGAGCTTTGTTGTGGTCAGTAGCGTTGATAGTGTTTTTACGGTCATCTAGCTTAAAATCCATGTCGGATGACTAAAACCCTTAACCCAAGTAAAACTTAAGTTAAAAACTTAAATTAAATAAAAATGATATAAAAAATGTAACGAAAAATTGTGGATTAAAACTGGATAAGAGTCCGGTTTAAGACGGAGCTTCCGACAGGTGGCTACAGACGCCAACGCATGCGCAGAGTACAGATTACGTCAACCCAACATGAATATGGGTGGTAATAAGCTGCTAGAATATTCAATCTATTCGGTTGATTTTCTGGTGACAATGGTCTGAAATGTCATCAGTGTTGTAGGTATTTAGTCATTAATCAAAAAAGTATCGGACAAATTGTAACTTTGATAAGCTAGTAGATAAAAAGTCAGGGGATTACCAATTGTATTAGGATAGATCCTCTGGGCAGTGTGGAAGTACCATATTTAATGGTAATACAATAGTTGTCAAGGCATTTCACTAAAAAACAAAAATGTTAACCTCATTGGAAAAACCCGGGGATTACCAAAGTCAATAGGCTTCATCATCTGACAAAAATAAGATTCAAGTTGTAACAAACCTGAATTATCCTTTAAGTAATTATGATGTAGTGATGAAAAGCATACTTGATTTGCAATAGATGTGCTGAAATCTTGACCTAACTTCAGCAGACTGTATTCAGAAAGCCTTTCCTGTGTCCTGTTGTGGGTGCAGCAATATGAAACACATGTCCATAAAAACTTGACAACTTTCTCTACACTCAAAATCATCACAGCTTCAATTTGAAATGACTGTATTTACATTTCTGGCATGCAATTACTTCTGCAAATGTTAGTCATGAGCATCATCTTTCTCTGGAAAAGGGTGGTTTTACTGATGGTAAGAGCACACCCACTTTCATCCACTGCAGAAAATGTAGTAGACTGTAGACTTTTTATTACCAAAAACTCCCAGATGTCAGATGCATTGCAAGACAATGTACATGTCTCTGAGGGTCTGAAAAAGATAGGCAGCAGACCAAACCAAGCAGAGAACAAGATCTGCTAAGCTCTGTCCCACTGACTAGTCACTAACAGACAACAGTGGTTATATTTTCATTTTCATTTTCATTTTTAGAAAAAAAAATTATTCCTAGGGAGAATTCAGCAGTTACTTTATATTGGTAGGAACATTGATACCAAATGATATGCTCTTGCCCTCCTATACAATATTCAGTGAAAGCAACTGTGTCTAGATAAAAAGGGAGGCACTTATAATCTAATAAAAGACCATCGCTAAAGTGTCATAATGAGGGAAAAAAATAAAGGTGACACTGATTTGGTCAGAGAAAAATGGAGGTTGAGAGCTTGTTTTGGGAAATGCTCAGCTGTCAGGGGATGGTTGCTAAATCACTGTCAATATTATTGTAAATGCAAACAAATATTAAATCAACGACTATATGCACTCTTTACAGTTGGCAATCAAACACAGTCTAACTTGTATTGCTCAAGTACTTTAGGTGGTACTTGTGCCAGATACAACTGCATGGTGGGGGCTGCGCCACTGTGGGTAAAAACCAGCTGGAAAACTTCTGTTTTTAATAAGTGGTGGAGTGGACCAACTGCGGAGAGGGGGGCAAAGGGCTATACCAATGTGAGTGAGTGAGGAGTGAGTGATTCTAACGGTGAGAAAGTAGAAGTCCCGCTAATCAACTACACTGATATCACACTGTCAAAATACTCAAGGACAAGTAAAAGCCCTGCATTTAAAATCTTACTTAGGTGAAAGTATTGCCACCAAACGTTTGCATTCTGCATTAATATGTTCCCTGTCCCTTCTCTATTGTATCTGATTTTGTTTGATAATTGATATTCCTGCTGCGTTAATGTGTACAGTATGTTACTTTCCTGCTGTAGATGTTTAAAGTTGAGGTTAACTCCTTTAAAACCTGCTGGGTAGTTACATCTGCAGCAATGCATCATATTTTTATAAGATCATCATATGTTTGTATCACTCCTACAAGAGCCAAGTATCTCAAAAAATTCAACTTTTCATGAGCTCAGAATAGCAGGGCCCTTCTGACCCATATCTATGAGGCTGCTAACCTGAACCACTGATAATGCCAACTTGTGTGTGTGTGTGTGTGTGTGTGTGTGTGTGTGTGTGTGTGCAACTTCACACAAAATGTAGTAATGTTATTGTGAGTAGCCTCGGTTCTTTGAAGACAGGCTGCTTCATGAGAAATATTGCATATTCATATAGAAAATATTTTAGTTTTTGTTGAGCTGCATTTAGAACTGTCAAAACATTTGAAAGAAATTACCTACCGATGCTGGTGACTGCATTATGGATGAGTTATTGCTCATGCAAAGCTTTCATTGAAGGCCTTGGATTACAGAAGACCTGTTGCATGAGACATAACGTATTTATTTAAAACCACAATCTTTTCCCAACTATAAAAAAGTGCTTTTGTTGTCTTAACCCACCCCTGGCTCTGCAGGTGCACAAATTCAATTCAATTTTATTTTATAGCTCCAAATCACAGCAACCGTTCTCTCTGAGCGCTTTTCATAAAAGAGCAGGTCTAGACCGTACTCTGTGATGCCATTTACAGAGTCCCAACCGTTCCCACCAAGAGCAAGCACTAGGCGACAGAGGCGAGGAAAAACTTCCTTTTAAGAGGCAGAAACCTCGAGCAGAAGCATGGCTCAGGGTGGGCGGCCATCTGCCTCGACTGGTTGGGGATGAGAGAGAGAGGGAGAGAGAGAGAGGGTTGGAAGGAGAGAGAGAGAGGGGAGGGAGGCAGCCTACACAATATATACACAGAGGTACAGACAGTAAAGGTGATGTTGCTATAGACTGAAGGAATAATGGTACAGATATATACAGTAGTGTTAATGATAATAATCGTAATTTTAATGATTATAATAACAATAGGACTAGTAACAATAGTTGTTATAGCAGAGGGTGTCAAGTAGGAACACGGGGGCAGCAGGTGACTCGCAACCACAGATCCAGACTCCACAGCTCCAGAGCCAGAAAACCTGCAGGAAGTGATAGGAGGAAAGAGGAGAGGGACGAGAAAGCACAAGACTACCAGAAAGGGGAGAAGTTGTGTTAGTAACATGCAATAATGGGATGAGGTTGCATAGAGAGGGAGAAACAGAAGAGGAGAGAGGAGCTCAGTGCATCATGGGAAGTCCCCTGGCAGTCTAGGCAGCATAACTAAGGGATGGTTCAGGACTCACCTGAGCCAGCCCTAACTATAAGCTTTATCAAAGAGGAAAGTCTTAAGCCTACTCTTAAATGTGGAGATGGTGTCTGCCTCCTGAACCCAAACTGGAACCTGGTTCCACAGCAGAGGAGCTTGATAGCTGAATGCTCTGGCTCCTAGTCTACTTTTGGAGACTCTAGGAACCACAAGTAACCCTGCATTCTGGGAGCGCAGTGCTCTGGTCGGGTAGTAAGGTACTATGAGCTCTTTAAGATAAGATGGTGCCTGACCATTAAGTACTTTGTAGGTGAGAAGAAGGATTTTAAATTCTATTCTGGATTTTACTGGAAGCCAATGCAGAGAAGCTAAAACAGGAGAAATATGAGCTGTGTCTCACTTCAGGGACCGCATCCTTCGAAGGGCGTGGCCTTCGCGACCTACGAAGGCCAAACAGACCGTTGTTAAATGAGACGGTCTGGTCTACGGAGGACTGTCTATTTCTTCATCAACTGACCCCGCCCTTACCCATGAGTGGGGAAGCGCCACTCCTGTCGCCTAGCAACCTTCACAGCTGCGGTCCACCGGCAATGGCGACGAATATTTTAATTTTAATATTTTACCTCTTAATAGAGGAACTAGAGCTACTTCACCGCCGGCGCCACCGCATGATTTATCTCAGGCTGAGAGACGACCCTGGCCAGGTAAATAGTGGGGGAAAGTAACTAAGAAACGTTACATTTTATATGTATTTAGGTACTATAGGCTTCCTAAAGCTAACAGTGATGTTAACCTCAGTTAACGTAGTTTATTGCTACTGCCATTTCACTTTAACAACATAGGTTTCTTTAAATATGAAAATTAACCTTACTTAAATATTAAAATATTGACACTGTTTTTGTCATTGATCAGCTAAAGCAAGGTGAATAGAAAGATATACAAGCCTTATCTAACTAAGCTCTCTACACTTCATAACAGTTGTTCTTCTCCTTTTTATCCCTACACCAGCCCTGGCCCCTGTACTGCAGGATAAATTTGAGAGTTCCTTTGCTGGACAGGTTTTTTAACCTGCAGGACACACGGTCGGATTTCCGGTTGAGCAGGGAGGCCCTGGGAGTGTTATTGGGCCTCCTAAACCACGAACGGAGACACGGATGGGGTGCCACGATTGAGACCCTGGTGTTTCTCTTCTGGCTGGCAAGCGGGGCATCATACAGGGTGGTCTCCAGAGTGTTTACAATGCCTCGATTCACTGTCCACCGCTAGTCCACAGAGTCACTGAGGAGGTGGTGGCCATTCGCCACAAGGTCATACACCTACCCAAGACCCAGGGTGAGTTACAACCAATATCCCGTGGGTTTGCAGGGCTGGCAAGACACAGAGCCTTTTTTAAAGCAGCTGGAGCAATCGACGGCTGCCATGTCCGCATCAAGCCACCGAGCGGCCCTGATGATCAGTGCTACAGGAACAGGAAACGTTTTCATCCATCATCCTGAAGGCTGTTTGTGACCATCAGGGCCGCTTCATTGACACTTACGTGGGCCGGCCTGGGTCGGTCCACTACTCCAGAGTGCTCCGCTACAGCCCACTGTACAGGAGTTCACTCTACCCTCCTCCAGGGCATTTCATCCTTGCAGACAGAGGGTACCCGTGCCTCCAACACCCACTCCCCCTCATCACTCCCTACAAGAAGCCAATACAAGGTGTGGGAGCCCAGCGCTTCAACAGCCATCACTCCAAGGCACGATCCATTATAGAGCGTGCTTTTGGGATGATGAAGACCAGGTTCCGGGCCATCTTCCTGCAACCGCTGGAGGTGCACCACACCTTTGTACCTCACGTGAGTATTTTCTATATTGTACTAATGAGTAAATCAACGACTGATTCATCAAAAAGCATAAATGTTCAGACTGAAATATATTTTTAACCATTTCAGGTCATAACAGCATGTGCCACCCTCCACAACATCTGCCTTGGTGCTGGTGACATTGTGGCCCCAGAGGATGAGCCTGGGGAGGATGAGGCGTTGGAGACAGTTATCGGTGCTCCCTGGCGTGACCAGCAGAGGTGTCTGCCCTGGAGGAGGTGCCCCCTGACCACCAATATTTTTAACAGGCAAGTAAAAGATCGGTAAATTCCTATTCATATCCTAACAATTTTGCCTGTTGAAATATTTTGTAGATTTATTTTGTCAAAATAAGATTGTGAATTAGTATTTTGTGTGCACTGCCTATTATTCTTGCTTCTTACTAAAACATCTTAGTGACATGGCAGCCGTCGATTGAACCAGCCCTGCAAACCCACTGATGGACGATGCGGTGGACAGTGGAGAGATGCATCCACTCCTGCAACACACTGACCAGGGTCTTTATTGTGGCAGCCCATCCAGGTCCAGCAGCATCACCAGGGTCTCCCTGCTCAGAATAAATGTTGTAAATATGCTGTTAGTTATAAAGACCACAGAAAATAAAATCATTTATTTAACAAATATTTTATTTGAATTGATTAATAAATATTTTATATATTATTATTTAAGGATTTATTTTTTATTTATTTTTCGGCAAGTCTCTCTAGTAGAGAGAACAGCCTGTCCATTCTCTACTCTGCCTCTCTCTGCAACCTCATGTCTTCCTTCAGTAGCTGAAGCAGCTCATCCTCTCTGTCCCTCTTCCTCTTTCTCTTTCTCAGCTGGCTCTCCTCCTCCTCTTCCTCCTCCTGGTCACCCACTGCACCATTTGGCCCTGGTGTGTCTTCAGGGATAGAGGCAATTACGACAGGTGGGGTGGTGGAATGCCTCTGTCCCAACATCTCATCCATGAGGACAAACCAGGGCCAAATTGCAGCAGTGAGCTTCCCCCCTACACCCTCTCCTGACTCTGGACACTTGCAATCCTAAGGCACAGGAAATAAATCATGGTAAATAACAACAGCAGAAAAACAAATTTCAGCAACTGTGTTTATTAACGTGCATGGCTGAAATGAATATAATATGAATAACGTACATGGTAAATGTATGTATTATATTAAAACAGGGTTGTAAGATGAATGCGGTTTATATTTCCCTTTATGCTGCACAGTGAACGATTTATACAAAAATGTATACAGAATATATCAATTTCAAATCATACATACATACTTTGTTGTCCTAATCACAGAGAAACAAAAGAAATAAGAAAGATAAGATGAGATAAGAAAAACCTTTATTTGTCCCACAGTGGGGAAATTGCGGTACATAGTAATTGTGTGAAGACTGGAAAGGGTGACAGGGCATGACAGTGACACAAAAACATAACAAAGGGCTGCCCCATTTAATAGTTGTCTTATTGTTAAAGGCTTTGAATAGGATGGCGGCTCATTTAACTGTAACTTTAAGTACACGATGATTAAGTGCAGATCTTGCAAAAGGGCTATTGATACTTTAATTACCTCCAAGCCACGTTGGCAGAAAACTTTGCCCCGGTGAAGAGGTGGTCGCTCTCCCCCCTCAATTTAATAAAGAGGGCAGTTTGCTCCTTGCTCCCTAAAACAAAACGACATGTTCAAGTAAGTTTTATGCTTCACATCACCAAACAGTAAGCAGCATAAATCGCAAAATAACCTAGTTACATTAACCGTATACTATATCCCAAGGTTTTTGTAAGCGTTACTAACGTTAACGGTGTGAAAACCAAGCAGGGTTCACAACCCGTCTAACGTTAAAGTAGTCTAACGTTACGTGTTAACGTTATTTTCATGTACATAATATTAAGTGTAAGTGATGTATAATATCGCGACAATCTCGGTAAGACGCAGGTCTGACCTGAACCTCTTCGATTTTAAGTGAAGACATTAAAGGCTTTATTTTTCAGGTTGTAACTTGCCCAGCCGATTTGCATTTAACGTTAACGTTAGCATCAGTAACCTCAGGTAACATTAACTTAAAGTTAGCTCGCCAGTTAATCACTTAACTCACGTTAACTTCCACAAAACTATTCTCTAAACGACACATTGCGCTTTTATGCCTCTTGTTATTTTTACATTTGTGTAGTTGGCTTTTGAAGTGAGTTGAAATCCAATACTTACATTTATAAGTAAAATCCGGGGGGCTGAACTCCACAGCCACAGCCGATGCCATAATTTACGCTGGGACAATCAACCGGCGCGCAATGAATGTCAGGATACCTGGGGCTGCAAAGGATCCAGCTTTTGGATCCTCCAAACGGACGAAAAGAAGGCTGCATTTGTCGGCCGCATTTGAAGGAGACTTCGAAATGGGACAGCCTAGTCGCATAGACTCTGACATATTCGGTCTTCAAATGCAGCCTTCGAAGGATGCGGTTCCTGAATTGAGACACAGCTATGATCTCTTTTCCTGGTTCCTGTCAGAACACGTGCTGCGTCATTCTGGATCAGCTGAAGAGTCATAATGGACTTTTTCGAGCAGCCTGATAATAAAGAATTGCAGTAATCCAGCCTAGAAGTAACAAATGCATGGAATAGTTTTTCTGCATCATTTTTAGACAGGATATTCCTGATTTTCGCAATATTACGTAGGTGAAAAAAGGTGGTCCTTGAAATTTGCTTAATGTGGGACTTAAAGGGACTATATGTAAGTTTTTCAATGAAAGTAATCAAATTTTCATTGCCTTATTGTTAATGGGCTCAAAACTCACTTGTAAATGAAGCACACGCCTGTTTTCTCCGTTGCTTGCATCAGCCACTATTCTGCTTGTAATGTGAGGTCTCCGGGTCGGATTCAGCTCTGTGCGAGCTCCCGAGCCCCTCTCAGACTACAGCGACAACATGGCAGCTTACGACAGGCAGTCCACTAACACCATAAAACAACAGGCTCCACGTAAGGATACAAAACAACAATAAAGGTTTATGTGCTGAAGCCCATCAGACCAAACAGGTCTCGAGTAAGAACAAATTGAGCATTAGTAAAGCTGGAGAAACACAGAGAAAGCCACGTTAGCTCGCCGGCTAACGCCAAGCAGTTGCTAATGTTATCCGGTGCAAAGTTGTATTACGCTAGTATACTAATGCCTATTATGATGCAGCCAGGAGCAGCCAGCTAACGCTACAGTAGCTCGGACCTGCAGCTGTTTGCTTCGTAACGTTCACTTTAGGTTTATTGTCGTTTTACCAATACTCAGGTACACAGCTTCTCCGGCTCTCAGTTGCTGTAACTAACGTGACCCACATAGTATACAACACTGCAACAAAATGGTCATAACAACACAGAGGAAGAGCCATCCACTAACACTAGTTACAGTAAAGTCACTTACTGCGGTCTAACTGTTATAAAGTGTGACCCAGTCTCGTTATAATATTCAGTCCAGCTCACTACCCGTTTCATTATCATCCAATACATGTACGTGTGCTGACATTGCTTAGCCTCTGAAGACAGATTCACAGATAAGTAAAGTTAGTTACTGAAAACAGTAGGCGAGCTAACGATGTAGCACGTCGGCTAAATGCAGTAAATGTAACGTTATCATGTAACGAGCATAGATTAGTAATAGAAAAGTTACTAGTTTCTAAGTAAAACTATTACTGTAACGTTGCAGTGGGAATTTACCTGAGTTTCCAGCTCTGTCTGTTCTCCCTGCCTGTCTATAGCCGCTGTCACTCTGCATTTTTTCGGGAGGATTGTGCCAATATGCGGCTAGCTGCGTTGCATGAAAGGTACGGCGCTGGTGTTGATCTGCCTCTGAGATGGGAACATTGAAGTAACAGAGCCTGAACATGTCTGAGTGAAAAGCCACAGCCGGCATGCTGGTGTTTCTGCGTTTATTGAAGGATTTCTGTATGAAAGCGGTTGTGTTTCGGATTATGCTCGCTCATGAGTTCAAGCGAGCATGCATATGAGCACACACCTGGTTGCAATCTTAGAACCGCACCGCTAGTGGCTGCTGGAAACTACATAATGCCCCTTTAAACGACATGTCCTGATCAAAGATAACTCCAAGATTCCTCATAGTGGTGCTGGATGCCAGGGCGATGCCATAAAGGGAAACTTCATCTTCAGATAATGCATCACGGAGGAGCTTGGGACCCAGAACAATAACTTCAGTTTTATCCATGTTTAACATTAGAAAATTACAGGTCATCCAGGTTTTAACATCCTGAAGGCACAATTGAAATTTAGCTAACTGATTAGTTTCATCTGGCTTGATCGATAGATATAACTGAGTATCATCTGCATAACAATGGACGTTTTATGGAGTGTTTCCTGATAATATTGCCTAAAGGAAGCATATATAAAGTGAAGAGGATTGGTCCGAGCATAGATCCTTGTGGAACCCCATGACTAAATTTGGCGTACATGGAGGATTCATCGTTAACATGTACAAACTGAAATCGATCTGATAAATAAGACTTAAACCAGGTTACAGCGGTTCCTTTAACGCCAATGAAATGTTCTAGTCTCTGTAATAGGATCTGATGGTCAATGGTATCAAATGCAGCACTAAGATCTAATAAAACCAGCACAAAGACTTTGTCGGATGCAATAAGGAGGTCATTAGTAATTTTCACCAGTGCTGTCTCTGTGCTATGATGAACTCTACAAATCACTTTTGCTCCACATTTCTCTGTGGTGCAAAAGACAGAGCACTCTTTTCATTTGTGAGTGAAAAAAACTGCATTTGAAACTGGTGGCAGCAGATTCAAGTAGTTGTAGTTGTTGATTTGTGCAAAACATCTATTATCATGCGGATGCGCAAAACTGTATATTCTATGACTTTACTTTTTTTTGATATGGGTGTGTGAATGCGTTTATCACCATATTCACTGCAGCAAAATGTGAGCGCATGAGAAACACACTACCATGGTGTAGCTGCAGCCTTTATTCTGCTCTGAACAGAGTCATGTGTCTGCGATAGTATAACAAAACATTAGAAGACTTGGGATCAGGTGACCACCTTCCTCTAAACAGATCAAGGATACATAAAATAATAAATAAAAGAAGCACAATGAATATATCCTAATGTAACAGAGTAAAAGTAATGTTTTTTTCTAAACATCTACAGAGATGCATTACTCTGGCAAGTACAATATACTCAAAACGAGTAGGCTTACATATAACACAGTAAATGTAACTCTTTACTGCCGATCCAGAAACCTCATATCTATAGTTAATCACTGACATGGACCATTTTACTGCACAAGGAGTACTTTTTAACTTTTTCAACTTCAAGCTCTCCCAACGTTTTTTTTGTTGTTGTTGTTGTCTCATTTGTAACCCACGTTGATGTTGGCGAAGCCAAAGAAGATTTCTCACATTGAACAATAAAGTTTCTAAACTAACCTATTTCAATACTTCATCATGGTTTTAATTACAGTTGTTACGCAGTGCAAAAACTGAGAAATTATGATTTGTTGATGTAAAACAGTAATTAATTAAGCATCCACCTTGGTACAGAGAGGTAATTTATAGGCCTACATATAGTGTGAAGAAAATTGTTTTAAAATCCAGGACCACCCCATCAGATGATAAAGCTCCTGGATGAGCGGAGAACCATTTTGTGTAATAAATCCTGTAAATTAGGCTGTTTGTTTTGACTTGAAATGCAACAGTGAACTTTTCTTTTGTGGTAAATGTTTGATCTTTCTTTTTGTTCTCTCCTCTGACTTCATGTTAAAGTGTTTGACGATGGCATTACTGAAGACGTGGTGCCTCCTGCCCCTCGCTGCTCTCCTCCTTCTATTTATCGTTCCTTCATCAGCTGAAGTGGTGAGGTCGATGTCAGACTGTGCAGAGTTTCTTCTTCTAAACAAGACACCAGAAGTCCCAGGAATCTTGGAGGGAGGGAACATCCTGGACCAGAACAGATATAAACCCATTTGCCAGACTTGGAGAAACACAAAACGTTTTTTGATGCTCTACGACACCAAAAACAAGATCCCAGTGTTTTCTGCTAACAAGTACAGAGGAGATGGTGTCAGGAGGAGACCCACAGGGAAAGGTCTTTGGAAGAAAGAACCACAGGTAAGGTTTTAAAAAAAAAAAAAAAAAAAAAAAAAGAAGCTTTTTTTTTTAAATTCAAAACTATAATGTTGTATTTTTGAGTTAATTCTACATGAATAACATCTGTGCCTCCACATGCACAGCTTCAGAAACACATTGATCTGAATTTAACAAATTATATTTTTTGTAAATGGACATAAACCTTGATGATACTGCAATCCTACATAGTAGATCTGTCATGGTAGATACTAGTAGACATGGTCGAATCAGAATTGTCAAGGATCGTCTGATTAGTCCACTATTGGGGGGGTTCCTCATGGATCTATTCCAAGTTGCCTACTGTTTAAAAACAAAATAATATTCTTTGTGTGGTTCATCAATGATGATCCCTCAAAGTTCACGCACAACTCTGCACATCACCAGCATGGCTGGTGCTCGCTCCCTCTTCTACCACAGGCACACACGTTACGCCAACACATGCGCGCTGATTTCGCCACAATTTTGGATTTATTTATTCACTAGAAAAATAAATATTTAAAGCTTCTTTCTTTTTACATGTTTATTTGCAACATTATATGCTAATATTTATATCATAAAGGCTGTATATTATTGTACTGGGAGAACACCAGTAGTTCTATGTAAAATCAGACTTTGAGCAATCCCACACAGCCAAAATGGTATGATCCTCGTTTCATGACTTCACAGCGAAGATTCGACAGTCAGATTGGGAGTCGAATCAGGCTCCTCCTATCGAAGCATCGTTTCTTAGACTATTTGGGGTAACCCCTACTACATAGCTGAAAAAGGATGTATGAACTAATATAAATCTGGTTGTGCTGCCGTGACCAAATTGCCTACAGCTAATTAACAACTGACCACAGCAACTACTCTAACACTAGTTGACTTAACGGACCTCTACATGCTGATACTGCCACTACTAGGCTGTATAATAGCACATTACTATGATTTTAATATTAGTTTTTAGCTTTTTAAGTTATCATGTTTATCATTTATTGAGTGATCTACAAGTATTTTATTTTCTGTAATATTGTAACAAGTTGTCCCTAAATGACAACAAACTTTAAGCCTCACTGAATGCCGTGGCTAAAAACTGATGTTATCAAGTTTGCTTTGTAAAATGAATCTATCAAAATAAGTAAACCTTACTGTCTAAGTTTGCCCAGTATCATGTTAAGAGATTGCTGAATACATTTAAAATTACATCATCTTTTTTAACCAATAGATAACTGTATATTTAATCTAATGTATTACTACCCTGCCTGTATTATTAACTGCTATTCAATTGTTACAGCTTGAGAACAACAACAAGATCATGACGCCAGCAGAAATGTACAGCCACCAGCCTGTGAACACTGATTACAGAAACATTCGGTCAGTCGAAAGAGGGGATTTATTTCCAAGCTCTTATGCATTTCCGGTAAATAAGAAGATATCTACCTTTGCCCTGACCAACATTGTTCCACAAAAAAAGATATTCAACAAGAGAAGCTGGAGCAGAATGGAGAAGTGCATGAAATGTGTACTGGATAAATACTGCATCAACAACGACAACTTTCCTGAAGGCTTTGTGGTAAACGGAGCACAGCCCAGCACCAACAACTTGCTCAACAACAAGGTTAATATTCCCTCCATGCTCTGGTCAGCATTCTGCTGCTACAGTCACAGTGAGAATAAGTGGCTAGCCAGTGCATACTGGGGCGAAAACACTAAAGATAGTTATACTTATACTGAGACCTTGGCAGAGCTCCACAGTAAACTGAGCAGAGAAAACACTTCAGGATTTGAAGTTTTTCCTGGAACACAATGTCCTCTCAACACCACAGTCATTCAGTTATACCCAAACCTAAAGAAAGATTGCAAATGCCCACCACCCATTTCATCTGCCCCTAACGTTACCACATCTGACCAACTTTCTACCATATCTGCCTGCATCAGATCCTCCTGCACTTCAGAGCCATTGAGCATGCGTCATTTTATTAATGTGAGGGGCAAAAAGTGTGTGAGTGTGTTGTGTCTCTCAAGAACGTATGGTTTCTCAGTATATGTTTATAGAACAAGTGGTTGTTCAGAAGAATTTCGTCCAAGAAAACATAGGCATATCTGCTGTACTTAATATGGTAAGACTTTAGCAGCTTTCAGTTTGCAAATGGTATCTTTATCCAACAAAATTCTCAGCTCACAAGCTTGTCCTTCACAAACAACTGTCTCAGTCCACTATTTAGTGAGTCGAACTGAATGGCCTGCCGTATTTCAGTTTAGTGAAACATTTTCTTGCCTTGTCTTTTTTTAGGCTTTATTCTGAGCTGTTTTGTAATTGAGATTCTTTATATAGCTTAACATAGTGTGCATGATTTAATTCAATTAATTAATTAACTTTATTTTACCTCTTATTTTTACCTCTTTGATGTGTGCTTGAATGTTCTAATACATTTATTTGCCTTATGTACAACATTTTGATCAAATCATTGAATCAAATAAACAGTATGTAATATTAACGAGAAAAATGCACATATACACGGTTTACAGGCAGTGAATTTATTATATGACCAGTACCAATGTGCATCTTAAATGACTTATCTAGAAAGACAGAATATTGTTTCACAAAACAGACCTTAATTCAACACTTCATCAAGCATTTCTTGAGTATTTTATGAAATAATTCCTGCTGTAACAGTGTTTATATGCAGTTTTTGCCTTTGTTCTTTTGTCTCTTTTGGTCTTTAGATTTTTCAGATGTTAAATTGTTTAATCACATATTAAACTGTTTAATCAATGTTATGGTTTGCCTGCTACTGTTCATATACATTTCATGAAATAAATATAAAACTTATGAATGACTGCATCTTTGTAATTCCACTAGCTTCCACTTGGTGTCCTTTTGTATTCCCACATGTATCCACGACCTTTCTCTCTATTTATCCTCCCAAAATACGATTAAAATGGCCCAGACGGTTTGGTTTTTGTACCCCCGTACCTGCACCAGCCACATGCGACTCTGTGCAGAGACAAGTCAGGAGAGGTCTAGGTAAGTCACACACATTTGTTGCCTATGTTGTACCATATTACATATCACTGAATGATATAACTTTATTTTTGATGGCTCTGTCTTCAAGAGGACTGTTATTCCAAGCAGAACCTGATGTGGAAGGGTCCACATAGGAGACCACCTTGCATGTATCGTGTTACATGTCAGGCACGATCACACAGGAAAAGAACTTCAGTTCACTGACAAAGTCATAGCTTGTACTCTTCAAAAATAGAAATTGAATTACATTACATTCTGTTCCTAACACCATGACCATCACAAATTATTTTCAGTAGAAAATAAAGCATAAACGAGGAGGTAGCCTAAATTACATTTTATCATTACTGTTTGAAATGAGGCTACAGATGTCCCCTATTATGTAAATATAAATAACCACAAGTGGTAATGGAAATTTTATGGCAAAACTTGCATAAACTTGTTGTAGACAATGAAAATAAAAACATCATTTTTACCTTTTTTTTTCAGAAATACAATAGAAGTGCAGTATAACAAAATATTTATAGAAAAAAATTAAATAAATCAAGTGGTGGGGGGAATATGAATTCATTTATATAAAAATGTAATAATAAATAAAATGTAAACTATACATTTATTTGATGCCTTGATGATGCTGAGGCAGGTTTGTGAGTACTTGTGTGAAACTGTATGACCATGCCAGAGGGCCTGAAAGGAAATGTATAAGCCGGGAATGAAACCCATACAGTGTCCCTGATCCTCCAAACAGAATAAATGGAGATGACAAGTCTGTTTCCCTGGCCTAAAGACCCATGTTGCCAATAGATAGATGTGTATAGGCACCACAGAGGTCCTCTCTGTTGTCATCCCCAGGCTCCCTGATGTGGCCTAATGCCGCAATGTCCTCCTGGTACGGCCTGTGAATGTGAATAAAGCCTTATTCAAGTCAGTACTGGGAGAAGTTTGGCAATAGGCTCACACAGTTCGCTGGCTCCTGGCCACAGCATTTCTTCTCCTGGTTCGTAGGCATTTTACTATAATTACCACAAGTAAACCAAGGTACTCCTGGCACTCCGGCTAAAGAGTCAGGCACCACTCCTGTGCTAATGCATCATCAGGGCATCAAAAACTAGGCCTGGCTGCCTCTCCAGCAGAAGGGTGGAGAGCTTGGGGTGTAAAAAATGTCCATAAACTGACCACCTTCTCTTCAGAAGAAACTAGCTTCAGTTTGAAACTAGTGTATTCACATTTTTGCCATGCAACTACTTCTGCAAAGGTCCGTCATGAGCATCATCTTTCTCTTGAAAAGGGTGGTTTGTTGGTTTTACTGATGATAAGAGCACACCCATAAAAAATACAAAACTGCACATCTGCCATGTTTATGTTTGTGTACTAATAATGAGCTTCTTCAAATATGTTAATCTGAATCTTTTTATACACAACTTGGTAATTGCATCTTTTAGTGCCACAGGCTTTCTGAAATTTCCCTGCGGCTAAATGAAAATTTAAACAGAAAGAAAGACAAATACTAATCAAATTGATACAAAAACAATGCAACTCATGAAAGCAGCAAAATAAGTTAGATATTTATTTATAACTGCATACTTTTTATCACCAAAAAACCCTGGTCTAAGATAGATGCTACCCTTGATTAAGTCATGAATAATTTATGCTTTTTTAGCAACTGTTTTTTTTTTAATTGTTGTGACAATGCACATGAATTGCATGCTTGATCGCTTCCCTATAAATTGAGTGCAGTTAAAAGATAAAGTGCTTTCTTAAATCAAAAAAATCAACAATTATTACATTTCCCAATAAAACCTAATTTGGAAAACAATTACTGATGTTTACTTAAACATCGTTTAAAATATGGTTCACATGAACTTTGAGAACCACTGGATGGATGTGTGAGCTTGCTTTACTAAGGTTAACTAAACACAAAGTACTTATAGAAATGTCACAAGTCCTCACACCTAAATGGCAAAATAGGTCATTGTCAGTTAACTCCAAACAATATTTATGACTGTACCCGAAAACAATATATTTGACCGTTGGAAGGTACAAGACCATCAACAGAACTTAAGTAGGCTATGTTACGTAAGTCACATGACGTTAAACATGTCAACAATGTGAGACACTTGCAGTTTGGTTTGGTTTAGGCAACAAAACTACTTGGTTTCAAATAAGTACTTGTGATGTAAGTCAAATTAATTAAATAATGTTATTTAACTTAAAAGTCTAAATATGTCTATGTTGACTTTGTTTCACACGGCAAAATGCATCAATCTCCTGAGTGAGATTCCTGAGCTTACTTGACCCATCTGACCCAACCATACACCTCCCGACATGAACTTTGTTGCTCTTTATACTACGTAACCTGACCTGGTGAGGACGGGCTGTAATTTCATAAGATTTGTAGATATTTAGTCATTAATCAAAAAAGTATCGGACAAATTGTAACTTTGATTAGCCAGTAGATAACACATTCACATTACTTTTATTCATTTATTTTATCCAAAGCGACTTACAATTGCTATATATGTCAGAGGTTGCACGCCCCTGGAGCAACTAGGGGTTAAGCGTCTTGCTCGGGGACACAATGGTGTCTCACTAAAAAACTGAAATTTTAACTGCATGGAAAAACCCGGGGATTACCAAAGTCAATAGGCTTCATCATCTGACAAAAATAAGATTCAAGTTGTAACAAACCTGAATTATCCTTTAAGTAATCATGATGTAGTGATGAAAAGCATACTTGATTTGCAATAGAGGTGCTGAAATCTTGACCTAACTTCAGCAGACTGTATTCAAAAAGCCTTTCCTGTGTCCTGTTGTGGGTGCAGCAATATGAAACACTGACGACTTTCTCTTCACACACTGAAAATCATCCAAACCACAAAATCACAGCTTCAATTTGAAATGACTGTATTTACATTTCTGGCATGCAACTACTTCTGCAAATATTAGTCATGAGCGCCAACTTTCTCCTGAAAAGGGTGGTTTTACTGATGGTAAAAGCACACCCACTTTCAGCCACACACTGCTGTGTGAACCGGAGGACACCAGTTTAGATGTTTTTTTAAGAAACCTGAGTGGTGGTAAACTTTATGTTATTAATCTTTGTATTTGTTTGTTTTTTTGTTCTTTTACAAATTTTCAGAAAATACAAAACTGCACAGCTGCCATGTTTAATATTCAGTTTCTTGAAACGTTTTAACCTAAATCTCTTTATATGTAGATAAACTGTCCCACCTTGGTAATTACACCATCAATAAGGACATTCTGATATTAATTTTAACAGACAAAAGACAAAGTAATAGCCTTTGTAACTTAGTGTGCAGTTGTGTATGCATTGATGTGCAAATTCAGTATATTGATGACATGGACCATTTTACTGCACAATGAGTACTTTTTAACTTTTTTTCTTTTTTTTTTTTACTGTTGTTAGTTAAACTGTGATTTTTGGCTGCTAACAGTATACAGAGAGGTAATTTATAGGCACAATAGACACTCCTCCAAATATGACATTCAGACTTTTGTCGAACGAGAATAGGCCTATAAAAGTTGAATCTGTCACAGGGCAGCCACAGTCCCTTAGATCTGTAGACCCTCAGTCTCCCGTCTTGTTTTAACTTGATGGTATTGTAACCCTATCTTCCCAGTGGTGAGCCCCAAAGCGGCCTCTGCGTTGTGTTAGGTGAATTGTACCGGGGCAAGAAGGATAGACAGAGGACACCCAGTGGTGGTAGAGACAGAACACACTCTCCCGGTGTATTGGCTTGTAAAACACAAAACAGAAACTAAACCACGCTGGCTGTGGAGGGTGAATAAGACGATGGCAAAACAAACAACAGAAGGAGAACGAGAGAAAGAGAAAAGGCACAGCTGAGATGGAGAAAATCAGGTGTAAACAGCCGTTAAATGCTGTAAAATTAAATTGTCCTATATCTTCATGATTAAGGGACATGGTGGTGTTTAAAAAAGAAATAAACATAGACTGCTAGTAGGAATGCCCTTATGTCACATCATATCGTCATATCACAACTAGGCTACCTTTCCAGAAGTGATTCGTTTTAATAAGCCTGTGTACTCATGCTATGTAGGAAAGCAGAAGCTGCATTTGTGTGGGAATAATTGGGAAAATAAAGACCTGTATACTCGTTTGAGGTGGAAGTATCTCCAGTTACTTAGAGCTAACCGGGCCTCATGATGATAAACATATATCCAGTCAAAGCTCCGAGGGAATGCAGATGCAAAACAAACACTCCAAAAGTGCACAAAAATTATATAGGCCTACATAAAATTTTAATCATGTTGCCTTAATTGTGGATTTTTTCTTAGAAAAGAATAATTTGTTATTCTTTGCTCTCTTTTTTTCTAATGCAGATAATTTCAATCTATATAGTATTTACAGCTGTTAAATAAATTAAATAAATTAACAGTGTTCCTGATGAATTTTTCTTTTCAGTTAAGTTTTTATCTTTTCAATTAATTTTTCACACCTATGCAGCATTTTTAGTATATACAATAAGAAGCAATTCAAAAAAACAACACACACCCTTATCAGAGCTAATGATGATATTAGTACATTTTAGCATGCCAATTTTAGCACACCATAGTCAACGTTAATCATATATAATGTAATTTCCAACAACAAAAATGTGGCTAGTGAAAATGCTGTGAGGCTAGTAGTCTAACTTTGGAAAACCACTAGCCACATTGGCTAATGAGCAAAAAAGTTAATGTCAAGCCCTGCATGCAAATATATGTTTGTTTAAAAATAAAACATACTGATTACTTATAATATGAAAAATATGTTAACACCAACTCATAGGCACTTTTGGTCTATTTATAGGCCTACATAATTACCATTGTATATTTGAAACTGATGTATAACGCAATTTAGACTTAATTTTTCAGTGATTTTATGCATTTCAACCAGTGAACCCAACAGCTGTGCAGTATGCGGTCTCCACGTGCTTATGTCATGTGACGTAGTTCACGTGATTCCCAAAATGTAGGCAGGAAACATAGTTCGAAATTGCCGTTTTGGGAGGCCTGGACAAACGCCAGCGGTAGGGGCGCTATTGTATGATACGCTCATATGGGTCGTATTTGAAGGTTGGTTATTATGACCTATGTTGTCGTTAAGTTGGAGGACGTGTTGGGTGAAGCCCATAGACTGTATATAAAAAGGTGAAGCCAAAGACGATTTCTCACATGGTGGACAAAGTTTTTAACCTAACCTATTTTCAATGTTTCATAATGGTTTCCCTGCTTTCCCTTATCTGCTGTTCATTTAAATTTGTTGAAACCACCATGTAACAACTTATTGCATTAAAAAAGTAATAATTTTAAAGATCCACCCTGATACATAAAAGTAGTGTGAACAAATCCATTTTAAAATCCTGGATCTCCCCGTCAGATGATCAAACCCCTGGATAAGCAGAGAACAATTTTAAACTCTCAACTTAAATCCTGTTAATAATTTATTTAACCTTGAAATGTAACAGTGACCTTTTCTATTGTGGTAAACGCTTTATTTTTGTTCTCTCCTCTGACTTGACATAATACAGTGTTTGATGATGGCAGTATTGAAGACGTGGTGCCTCCTGCCCCTCGCTGCTCTCCTCCTTCTATCCATTGTTCCCACAGCAGCCGAAGTGGTGAGGTCAATGTCAGACTGTGCAGAGTTTCTTCTTCAGCAAACTCCACCACAAATCCCAGGAATCTTGGAGGAAGGGGAAATCCTGGACCAGAACAGATACAGACCCATTTGCCAGACTTGGATGAACACAAGACGTTTTGTGACGCTCTATGACACCAAAAACAAGATCCCGGTGTTTTCAGCTTACAAGTACAGAGGGAAACACGTCGAGGACCCAAAAGAGGGAAGAGGAAAACACCCATGGAAGACAGAACCACAGGTTGGCTTTTAAAAACCCAACTGTTATTGTAATAATAATAATAATATTGTATTTTTTGGTCATTTCAACAACTCATGCATTACAGCAGTGTCTCCACATCCACAGCAGCACTGAGTAGACTCAAATATTGCGTTCTACATGTTTGCTTTTTAAACAGGTGTAGGCTATTGATTAGGTAGCCTACTAATGGCTTTTTTACTAGCAACAGTTTTATTGCACGTACTTACACTAACGTCAACTTGAGTAGGCTAATCTCTGCTGATCTACTGGCTGACTTCGCTCCGTGTTTGTGTGTGTGTAGCCATATGTGGAGTAGAGGTGCTCTGCAGAGACGCAGAGGAGGGGAGAGGCTGCAGGTCAGGCAGTCCTTAGTGTTGAGCCCAGAGTGCTGTTTCACAAAAGCAGAATTTAGAAATCCAGTATTACAGAAAAAGCTAGGCTTGACTTAGTGTGATAAGTGCATCCTGGCTTTATCAGTTTCACAAAGGCCGAACCAGGCTCAGTAGGAGCGACTATGTCAAGCCAAATGGTAAGTAATTCAGATAAATCCACGCGGGGGCGGAGCTAGACCCTTGGCACAGTGGGGGCAGGGCTTCATCACGGGCCCACCTTCTACAAAGTCATTTCAAGTTTACATGACCGGGACTCACTCCGAAAGTCCACTGAGTCTGTCTGCGTCGCAGCTGATCGCAGCTGATCGTAGCTGATCGCAGCTGATCGCAGCCACCCTAGTCAATGCTTGTGCTCACACCAGGGCCCAATCCCAATGTTGCTCCTCACAGACTCACAGACTTTGAGGCGCCTTCCCAGGAAGTCCTCTCGCGGAAATTTTGAGCCCTTTATAGACCCTTTTCGTAGGTCCACATTTCTGAGGGAATTGCCCACAGTTCATAGCGGTATGACGTGAAACACGGGGGTTACCGGGAGTAGCCCGGAAGTGAGGTTAAGAGAAAGTATCATGGCAAGAAGAATAAAACAGTAAATAAACAAGCATCAACACCTATGCTGATGTTAAAATTGTTGAAAGTTTTCTTAACTTAAGATGGTGCATAGAACACATGAAGTCAGAGGAATGCAATCACCTCTTCATGACTTGGCAAGTTCAGCTCAGGAGTACAAACTCAAACTGGAGCACGCAGTCAGTCATTCAGTAATTGGGTCGGGGTGGCGCATAGATAAGATGCTTGCCTTTGGTGTGGGAGACGTGGGTTCAATTGGTTTGTGTCCCTGAGCAAGACACTTAACCCCTAGTTGCTCCAAAGGCTTGCGACCTCTGACATGTATAGCAATTGTAAGTCGCTTTGGATAAAAGCGTCAGATAAATGAGTAAAATGAAATGGAACAGCAGCGTACTTGATGATGGCCGGACCCGTTAGAGGGCGACCTCACATCTCCGAAAACATCGTAGCAATTTTTAAAATCAGCTCTGTCTTGAGAAATCAACCACATATTTGTAGTTTAAACAACTATATTCCCGCATAAAAAAGCTCTTAATACTGCTATATGTGACACAAGAACAGCAGTATTATAAGTTACAGTTCTGAGTTTTCTCGTCCGACGTTTCTGCTTTTTGGCGGCGAAATGCATTCTGGGATATCTGGCGATCCGAAGTCCACAGAAGTCACCACCGATACAGGCTCGGTAAAACGGGTGGAGAGAGAACACATCAGGTACTTGGCTAGATGCAGACTTTTAAATTGGAACAGTACTTTGGCTGCGACTTACAGTATAGTACAGACAAGAACGCAGATTGAGAAACAGCCCGGGGCCGGGTCGAAAAGCATTTTTTGATTAGGAAGGTTCCTAACTGAGTGAAGTGACCCGGACGAATTTCAGTGGCAGCCATGATAAGAGCTGTTCGAATTCTCTAAAAGCCAAGGGGGTAAGCCAGAGATCGGACAGTGAAGCCGACCAAAGCCTGCATGGAGGGATCCATGTTCTCAAACGATAAAATCCATTGACCACATTTAGCAAAATCCTTGCAGTACAGACCCACATTATGATACCTGAATAAGACTTACAATTATCCTACCTTCTTTCTTTTGGTTTGTTTTCTTTTGGCTTTGCTGTTTCAACACCGTTTTATGTTTCGGATTGTTGAAATAAGCTATAAAGTGTTTTCTACAATAAATTTTAAAAAAGAAATCACCGACCATGAAGGATAAAGGAATTTGATCACCATGTAAGTTACCATTGGATATTAGCCTAAGCCTTTTATCTCTTTCTAAAGACGCATATCTTAAACACCTATCACAGAATTTCCCCTCTGGGATCAATAAAGTATTTCTGATTTCGATTCTGATTCTGAAACTGTCAACAATAACTGAGACCCATGCCAGCTGTTACTAGTCTTGTACCGTGATCAAAGTGAGGATAATGTTGCAGCGTGTAGCCTCACGTTATGTACAGCAGCCTTCACCAAAATCATTAATTCATTTTACTTCAGTCACAGATGCTGACACCCTCGCCTGAATAAAGCCAATGATCAAGCTGGATGACCTCTATAGTAGTCGTTTCCCACACATTGATTTATTTGTGGCGGCCTGACACATTATCAACGCTCTTTTTTGTTAGGCTACTATTTAAAATGGGTAAAATCGTTTTTGATCACAGAGCTCTGAGCAGCGCACAATTCATTCAATTGTTTTACAATTAGGAAAAACTAGGAGGGAAGTGCCTGTTTCATTTGATAAGAAGGGCTGCACTGATGTTTCCAACGGTGGTTGTTGCTTGCATGCAATTCTCTTGTGCGGTCGAACAAAAAGGTTTACGATGAAAAATGCGCATAATATAGAAAGAAAGAAAGAAAGATACACGGCCGCAGTATTAATTCAGCCAGTATATCTAGAAAATCTGGGCTTAATCCGCTATCTTGGTTTTGTGAAACAGCCCACTGGATTGGCTGTGATCATCACAGCGCATGTGAAACTCTAATGAGAATGACACAAAATGGCCCACTATTTAGCCACTTACATACTTTACTGTCAAACCTTGTTATTGTCTAAATTGTTTCAATTGTGTTCTGTCTTTTTAGTAAAGATGATGTGGATGTTACCCATGTGATCTCTTGATCTCTTAACTGGAGCTTGTCTAAATGTGTTGAGCATTCATCTTGTCTTGGCCTTTATGGTAGCTAATCTGTCTCCATTCTCATGAAAAAGTAAACAGCATTGTCAATCAGAATGGGTAGTAACTGTAGCCTATATATGCTATATATATGAAATAATAAAATGACAAAGTAGTCTTCTTATAACATTTATAAAAAATAATAACGACCCATATTTCACAAAATAATTAATGCACTGGAATATATTGTAACTAAAATACATTATTTAAAAAAGCTGCAGATAAAACTGGCAAGGTAAGAATAGGATTTACATTAAACAAAAGGCAAGGCAAGTTTATGTGCATAGCACATTTCAACAAGGCAAAGTGCTTTACATTAAACATAAAAGCAACATAGGGAAATAGACAGAAATACACACACATTAAAATATAATTTTGGAAAGGGTGAAATAGAAAATAAAAACAGGATTTAAAACAGGACAGTGAAAGTTCCAGTGCAATGTAGAATCAGGGTTAAAAGAGTTAAATGGAAAATAGAAACAGGCTGAGGGGTTGAGCAAATATTGAGTTACAATTATTTTGAAAAGAGAATAAACAGAGAAGTACACTTAATCTACTCTCTCTAGCTAGACTGTACTCAGGTCCATAGCAATCTTTGGGTCCACTGGAACTCCAAAAACCCTCGGACACTACAATAGTTCTTTTTCACTTTATTGAACATTTACCATTAAGCCTCTTCAAACTACTTTTGTCAATTTCACTGTCTTGGCTGATGTTCTGTTATTCCATCCCTAGCTATTTATTTATTGAGTGCTCTACAACTACTTTACATTGTATAACATTGTACCCTATACTGTTTTGACTAAAAATTTATGTTATCAGTCATTTAACTGGTGTCAGTCCAAGTTTGCTTTCTAAACTGAAAATACACAGAATCTACCAAACTAAGTAAAGCTTACGGCCTACACGTGCTCAGTATCATATAGCCTTTTGCAAATTGTACATTTTAAATAGCCTGTATAACTTTAATGCATTTATACTTTTTAACCAATTGTTTACTGTACATTGAATCTACTTTACTACCCTGCCTGCATCAGTAACTGAGCTTTCTAATTTTTACAGCTTGAGACAGAGGACAAGAACATGAGAGTAGGACCATTAAGGTACAACCACCAGGCTGTGGACAATGATTACAATAAACGGACAGCGTTCAACAGAGGGCATTTATTTCCAAGCAATTATGGATTTACCAAAGATGACAAAATAGCTACCTTTACTCTGACCAACACTGTTCCACAAGAACGCAGATTCAACAGTGGAAGCTGGAACAGAATGGAGACATGTGTCAAATGTGTTATGGATAAATACTGCATCAACAACAATGAAATTCTTGAAGGCTTTCTGGTAACCGGAGCACAGCCCAGCACCAACAACTTGCTCAACAAGAAGGTTAATATTCCTTCGATGCTCTGGTCAGCATTCTGCTGCTACAGTCACAGTGAAAACAAGTGGCTAGCAAGTGCGCACTGGGGCGACAACAATGGAGATACAAATTCAATGCCGACTAAGACCTTGGCAGAGCTCCACAAAAAACTGAGCACAGGAGACACAGTATTTGAAGTGTTTCCTGGAACATGTCCTCGTGAAACCACTGTCACTGAGTTATACCCAAAACTAGATAAAACATGCCTATGCCCACTACCCATTTCAACATCTGCACCTCCCACCACCACATCTGCCCCACTTTCTGCCTTATCTACCTGTTTGAGATCCCATTGCACTTCAGAGCCAGTGTTCGTGAATCATTTTGGAGGGTTTGAAAAACTTTGTTTGACAGCATGTCGTTCAGAAACATTGAGATCAAGATATCTAATCCAGAGGTGCTGTTTTATATTCTCAGCTAGACGGCATAACAAACGACTTTATTATGGTAGTTGAACGTTCAGCCGTGTTTCAGTTCAGTTGAACTTTTCTCTACCAACAGTCTTTTTTATGCATTATTCTGAGCTGTTAAGGATTAATTAATTGAAAAAAAAAAATTCTTCGGGATGTTATTAGATGATTTAACCAGCCTTTTCTTCTTCAGTGTGTGTTTGAGTGTTGTTTTAATGCATTTATTTGCCTCATGTACAACATTTTGGATCCCCTCCGTGTTTGAAAGGTAAACTTGCCTCCAACCAAATGCACAGTATTTTATTTAAATATTGTTTAAATCCAGTGAATTTATTACATGACCAGGACCGAACACCAAGGTGCCCATCACCAGCCCATCCAGCTCTGCCGGATGACCCAAAAGGACCTGATCAAGCAAAACAAAATTATATTTTTGTACAAAACAGACCTTTAATCAACATCTCATCAAACATCTCTTTTGAATATTTTATAACATATAGTGGAAGTAAAGTTAACAAACATCTTTAACTGCCATTCTTCCCTGCTTTAAAAGTGTTTATATGCAGTATTTGCCTTTGTTCATTCTCTTTTGATCTTTAGATTTTTCATATATTAAATTGTTCAACCACATATTAAACTGTTTAATCAATTTTATCTTTTGCATGATACTGTTATCTACATTTCATGAAATAAAAATCTCAACTTCCACGTGTGACTGCATATGTGATGGTTAGTACTTAGTGCTGCCTGGTATCCTTTAGTATCCCCACATTTGTTACAGTATGTGAATACATACAATGTTTTGTCGTCTCACACTGTGCAATATCACAAATTTACAAATCCTGATTTCTGATCAAATCTACAAGTATTTGTATTTTTTGGTTTGGGGAAGTACCGCTCATCTTCTCTTATCACTTTAAATGATCAAATAGAAATATTAAATTTAATACTGATACTAATACTAACAGTTTTACATTTTACATGTAACCACACATACTGTAAATATCTTGTACGCAAGACATCAAATTTGTGCTTCGACTAACTTTAAGCAATACATTGTTAAAATCCTTAGTGATCCGATGATTTTTAAAAAACTCCCACTCTTGAATAATTATTTATCTTTCATTTAGTTACTTGACAACATTACTGAAGTCACTTTAATTATCCTCTACTGTAAGTATTTATCAAAAGATCTGTCAGTCAGTGTAAGCGTGAACAGGATTCCTGGTCTTTGTAGTGGGGCTACTATTTGGTTTATATTTTGATCACTGATTGAACATTTCAATTAAAATGAAAAATAGTTTGGATGCTAAAAACATCGGTCCTTATATATTTTTTTTTATGAAGAAATGAAGCCATTACCAGCGTGCACTGGGCAAGAGGTCAGGTACACGCTTTATTACGAGGCTCACATAGAAACCCACTCAGTCACGTGAACAGACAGCCTGTGTTTAGACTGTAGGAGGAAACAAACATAACACACTTAGTTCAGGATAACACAAAGTAAGTTTCTACTCTGCAGCATCTGTTATCTCAAAAAAGTCCCACAAACCAGCTGGTGTGACAAAAAAACTTCCTGATGAAGAAGAAACCATGCTATAATTGGCATAATCAACATATTCTACATCAATAAACTCATACATACAGATAGGTACTTTTTTATTTCAAGTTCTTTTCCTTTTACAGTTTCTTTGTATCTAGGTGTCAGATCCACTGCACAGTAATTATTTCATATGAAACAGTGCAAACATACTATAAATATTTTTCTTCTTCCTCTGTCTTTTTATCTTCATTATTTCTTGCTTGAATAATTGTATTCTCTTTGTAGTTTAAGATATGTTGGACAGGAATGAGAAAGTAGCTTCCTATTCAAACACATAGAGTTTCTTTAAATGAGTCAAATTATTTGAAACTACACACCTACACATGACAACACAGACAGAACAATGCAAAACAAAACCTGTGCAAGTGAGACAGAGCAGATAAATAAAATATAGTTTAAAAAATGCTCAGGTGAGTGTCTAACAATTGTCAACGAGGTTTGGAAAAAAGAAGTTTAAAAAACTGTAATCCACTGTGTTTTATTAAAACAGACATTTAACATTTCTTCAGTTTAATACATTATACATATATAAAATAGACTTCAACACTGGTTCTGCTGTTCTCTCAGGTGGCTCCTGGTTTGATTGTTGAGTAGGTGGTTGTTGTATCATCCATTTCTGAGGAAAAAACAAACACATGCAAACTATTAACAAGCAAGATAATAAAGCTGAGGTCTGCTCTATACCACGTAATGGCTTCACCACTCCCTATAAATATCATGATGTCACAATGGGGTCTAATCGCCAAAGACTATTCGACATTTTCCATATTCATTGTGCTCATGTGAATAAAGTATTTGTTTAGATGAAGTCTCTCCTGATTAAACTGTAAGTGGTGGACATGTTCACTGGAAGCAAAACAAATCTATCCTCCAAGCTCTCTCTCTCTATGTCAAATCAAATCTTTTAGATAATTTACAAATTGACATAATAACACAGACCTTTACACTGTTGTGAAGTTGCCTTTGTAGAGAAGTTTCCCACACATTGGTTAGATTAACTATGAACCCTGTGGACATTTAGAGGGCAATATTTTTCCTGTTTTCTCATTTTCTTACTTTTTGTTTTATATCTTTATTCTCTGATATCCACATCTGTGTTCCATGTTTCATGTATATTTCCATATTCTGTGCTTTTCTTTAGAGTAATGAGACTTTGGTGATGACTCATTATGTTACATTTCTGGATCTGACTTCTGTTTACATCAGTGGAGCTAAGGTGGAGCAGGTAAGTACTTTAGGTTCCTGGGATTCAGCATCACAGAGAACCGGTCGTGGTCATCTCACATCTCCACGCTGGTGATGAAAACTCAGAAACGGCTGTATTTCTTATGGAAACTTAAGAAGGCCAAATTCCTATGCCAAAATCTTGTTAAATTTACAGAGGAGCAATAGAAAACATCCTGACTATAAATATCACAAACTGGCATGTGCTCGGCCCAGAACAGGAGGGCTGTGCAGCGAGTGATTAAAACTGCTCAGAAGATGTCTGGGACATATCTACTGAGCATCAGTGATATTGGTGAGGTGCCTACACAGAATCTAAAGGATACAAAAAGATGTGTGTGTGTGTGTGTGTGTGTGTGTGTGTGTGTGTGTGTGTGTGTGTTTACCTCTGTCCTTCTTTGGTTGCACTATCTGTGTGATAGTGACGTCAATATACGACACCTCGTGGTCCATATTACCTGCAGCACCTGCTGGGTTTATACAAATAAGTTCACATGTTTTTGGCAAATTACAATGAAATAATGTAGAAACGTTCTTGAGCTTTTAGGCAATAAAATAATAATAAGAATGATGCAAATATCAAAATAGGGTTCTGTCTATTGAATCAGTGGAAAAATGTTTTTTACAAAATGTCTGTTGAGCAGCATAATCTTTGTTTATATGTTGTTTCATTTGTATATTGGAAGGTGTTATTGTCTGTGTTCATCAGTTGTTGTTTTTTTGTCTTTACAACTTATTGAAAAATTGGCCAACATTAATGGAAAATCTGAATTTATAAAACATTGTATTGTTTTTCCATTCAGGAAGTCTACACAAGGCACATATCTGCAAACTGTCATCTTGCAAAAAACAACTGAAACAATTCACATAAACTGTAGATTTTAATCGACAAGACTTAAAGGCAACATCTTCATCTTCTTTCATCTTTACGTTCACACAAGAGGTAGTGTATGTTTCTACAAAAATTTATAATATTGCAGTCTTAAAAAACATATTTTTCAGAACGCCTGTAAAATATCTTTGAATTTTCCCCCTCAATGTTGTTAACCAAACCTGTGATTTAATCAATGTGTCCAATTTATAAAGAAGTTTTGTGTGACACCAGAACTTAGAAGAACGTTTCCACTTCCAAGTGATGTCAAAAACACAAAACCTTCAGTCACTTTACTAAACAGGAAAATAAAGATTTGATGAATCCTATATGTTCGTTCAACAGATAAAAGTAGTGCCACTACTTTGTTTGGTTTTATTTTCTTGACAGAAGAAATCCTGATACGTCAGTATATAATATGTCATTTCATTTGCATGAAAACTGTCTGACCTTTGCGCCTCATGCAGAGGCACAGCAGCATCACCGAGGCTAGTGAGAGGCAGACGCCTACCACAGGAAGCAGAATGTATGCATGAGGGGAGCGAAAAGATTCAGGACGCCCTGCTTCAAAACAACAACAAAAAAAACAGAAAAACCACAGTTTGACCTGAATGCAAACACATCAACTTCACTGAACATGCAGAGGTTACATTAATCACTCATCCTCATCTAACTCCTGGTATTCAGCAAACCATCCCCCTCATTGTTTCACCTTTTTGAAAATGTGTGTCTATCTAGGAAAGGTGACATTGCTATATAAAACTAAATACCAGCCTGCTGTTGCATTTTTTTAAAGACTTTAACAACATGGCTGAAGCTCATCTCACCTCTGACAGCCAGCCAGCTGTCTGGTGAATCTGCAGCTCCAGAGATGTGACACTTGTAGAGACCTTCATCGGTCTTGGAAACGTGCATGATCATGTTTCCTGTAGCGCTCCTCCCGAAGAGGAGGCCATTTTTATAAAATTCAGCTGTGAGATTGGAGGAGAACATTGTCCTGTTTCTACAGCGCAGAGTCACAGCTTCTCCCTCCTGCACAGGAAGGACTGGACTCTCCAGGATCACAGAGCCATCTGGATGACAGAACGACAGAAAGATCAGATAGTCTAGCACATAAACCATTTTTCATATGGATTAAACAAACAAGGCATAACAAGTTCATTTGGGGTGTTTTATTACTTTTGATTAGAACCTGGCTAGCTGTTTCCACCTGCTTCCAGTCTTTGTGCTAAGCTAAGCTAAGTGGCTGCTGGCTCCTGCTACATATTTACCATACAGACGAGAGTAGTTTCGATCTTCTCATTTAACTCTTGACATGGAAGCAAATAAGCAAACTTCCAAAATGTCAAACAATTCCTTTAACTATGTCACGCTATGTCGCCTTTGCTTTAAAGGACATGTTCAGACTGCCATACGACCCAAATCTTTTTTTGATAAATTTGGATTTATTTAAGAAAGTCTGCACTGCAAATCGGATCCAAGCCACATTTTGATGTGGTTTGAAATCGGATTTCAACAGATGCATCTCAAACTAGATGTTGTGGCTGCTCAAAAAGTGTGTTCTGCGTTACTTGAAACGCAACACACCACGACAACGTCATATCCAGGCTGATGTCAGTGCGTCAGAGCGGCTGGGCAGAATTCATGCTGCGCATCATGAAACTTCTCTGACGCGCCAGACAAATCTCTTCTGCTCAGTTCTGCACTTTGACTTGAGAGATGTGAGATGATGGATCTCTGTTTCTCATGCTTTCACGTTGGAAAGCCACTTCACCAGCGTACGTGGTTACTGACGGTCGGATATGTCGTTATCACAGCAACCCATGAAGATAAGTTGGTGAGCCAGTTGGTCTGTCTGTCGGACCGTGTGTGAGTCTGTGTACAGTTTCACAGAGCTGTGAGCACGGTTGCAGACTCTGTTTTTTTCCTACAAGGCCTTATAATGGCTTTTAATGGCTACAGTTGGACATTTGGTTAGACCCACCGTTCACGGTGATGTTGACGGCACTGCTGCACTCTCCAGCTCCAGACTCACACCAGTACATCCCAGTGTCTGATGGGTAAACGTCATCGATGAAGCACTGGGAGTCATTTCTTTTCCCCCAGTCAATGGAACACTCTTCGTTAATGTTTGTGGCTGTGTTTCTCTTAACTTTCCACTCAGAGGAGTTTTCATGCTCCCCACAGCTCAGCGTGACAGATTCATATCGAAAGAACTGGCTCCTACTGGGGCTGACTCTCAGAGAGGCTTTAAGAAACAGAAAGATGATTTTCAATGTAAATGTGTTCACACTGCGAGCAACAGAGGTTGCAGAGAAGAACAACCAGTGAAACCAATGTGCCACCAGTCACCTTTATTACATTTAGTTGCTTCCTTGTTGCACTACGGATGTTATTTGAGCAATAAAATAAGTAGATTTTAGCTGCTCAAAGGCCCCCAAGTCTCTGCAACTTCTCTGCAGAACAATGTTTGGAGAATGGTTGAATTTTGGGGGTTGATGAGAAGCTGTGAATTAATGTTGTTGAGTTGATTTGCCATTAATAATGACAAATCAATGATTGCCATTTAACTACACCCACATATAAAACCAAAGACCCTAAGTTCACACCATTGGCCTCGTCACAACTTTTGCAGCTGCACAATGTGCCATACAGAAAATATGATCAAAGCTTCACAGATCACCCACACATTAAACTTGCTGCTGTCAGTGTAAAGCAAGGATTAAGAACAGCATGAAAAAAAGGCTACATCTCCTTCTTGAAGAGGCCAACAAGATTTATTTGAAAGACAAGATCCTGCGGCCTTTTGAAAAATGCTGCTAATAATTGAATCAGGGATTCATTGGATATTTGGTTGTAAAGGTTAGCGGATGCTTGTGTTGGCCTGATTAATAAGGCTTCTCTTCCTGCACGTATGGTGACACAACTGTAATTAACTAGCAGTTGCTTCAACTCAAGTCAAGGTACAAAGTACAACGTAGATTTATTTGTCACAATAAAACAGGTTATAGAGTGAAATTGAGTTTGTAACTCCCTTCTGCTATGTAGCAGACATTATACATTAATAAAAAAAGTAATTATAAAAATGATAAACAGAAATAAACTATCATCAATAGAGCAGTGCTGAGGATGAATTTTAAGAGTCTGATAGCTTGGGGGGAAAAGCTGCTCTGCAGTCTGGTGGTGTGGCAGCAGAAACTTTTACATCTCTTCCCAGAAGGCAGCAGGGTGAACAGGCTGTGGCTGGGTGGGTACTGTCCTTTAGTATCCTTTGGACTCTGCGTAGGCACCAATATCACTGATGCTCGGGAGAATTTTAAGTTAAATAATTTTTCCACCTGTATTGATGTGATTTAATCAATATATCAGATCTACAAAGATGCTTGCGGGATGTCATGTGAGCTATGTCACATGACATTAAACACATGGTTAACGTGAAACGGTCGCAGTTTGGTTAGGTTTAGGCAACAAAAACTTACATGGTTAAGTTTAGGAAAACTTTGTGGTTTGGGTTAAAGTAAGTAAATAACGTTAGTCACATAAGGGAAGTCACAAAAGTAATTCAAGTCACTAACGTTATTTAAGTTAAAACTCAAATAACTTTACATTTACTGGGTTTCACGTGGGACTCAAATGCCATTCCCCTGAGTGAAAGTCCAGGGTTGACCCATCCAACCATCCTGCCTCCTTGCGTGGACATTTCCACTATGTATAATACGTCACCCGACGTCCTCCTTTGCTACTGTTGTCAGCCATTAGAGGTCGTAGCCACAACGAGCTTAAATAGTAGTCGTAATTACTGGTAAAATGTACAATCACCTCTTTTTCAGCTGAGGACAGTCTTAAATAAATACATTCTAAAGAGCTATTTAGTTCACTACTCCAATGTATTAATCAACTTTGTCTCTAAAATGGTCCCCAAAACACAAAGAACAATGTATTTCCTCGGTTATTGTTTAGTGGCATCAATCCATGAAGATATGAAGATTTCTTTTACCACAACAACCCATGCAGATAGGCTGGAGATGTCTGCACACACAAATTCGATATGATCACTTGCAAATAACGGATAATCTGTCTTAAACAAAATCTGATTTGCTTGCAGTCTGAGAGACTACAAACATTTGCACAAGAGGCAAGAGGCCTTTTGTCAGGACAACATTAATGTTGGCTGTTTTAAGATCATTTCAAAAATGATCAATGCTGCTTATTTTATGGTGAGGCCTGGTGAACAGCTTGCATGTCGGATGTTTTTTGAACCGAGTCTTTGTGTGTCGACTTTCTCACAGGAGTTTGTTCTTAGCCGTGCCAGAGCCATGGATATACGGCGTTGACAAGAATTTGCTTGGGTGAGCTCATATAAAACAAAAACAAAATCTCCAGACATCACATACAGTAACTACAATGGGACAGAACAACTGTTAAAAGCATAAAATGTCAACAAGAAACCTTAGTAATTATGATGTGAATATTGGTACAAAACTTATTGCTAGTGCTTTGTAATATTAATCTGGTTTTCATAAGGTCATCTACAAGTTTAGTGAGAATTAAAAATACTATAGTAGCATGTTCAGACATTATTTAGTATATTTATCGATTAATCTATCATAAAACAGCTGTAAATTCTGTTTTCTAATAAATGTTGAATGCAACATGTAAGTGAACGTAAATAATGAAGGTCATAGACACAATCTACAAACACAGCCTCAAGAGTAGATAAGACCAGTCATGTGAACATGCTTCCTCCAATATTCTGAAATTATGTAAAAACATACATCCTAACATCATAAATTTTATTGTTTAATACGATCTAATCTAAAATCAGAACACAGAGTTCATTCAATAAAACGTACAAAATCAAAAATAGATGCTAACATCAAAAGGCGCTTGCATACGCCCACATTCACACACACATAATCACATTTTAGTCTTGTAAAATCAGAGTGCAGACTGCACATAAACACATTTATTACTCACTGACAATAGCGCACAGTGTTGTGATCTCCATGCTGCTCGGGTCCTGATCGACTGACTGAATGGCAGCCTGAGGGGCTGCATCACACCTCTGAGCTGACTTTTTGTCATATAGGCCAATTGTGTGTAGACCTAGTTTGTGCAGGATGTGTGTCAGCATTACATTTTGAAACCACAAGTTGTACTTTCTTTAGTGTGTTTAGGATTTTTTAACCCACGGCAGTAATTATGATACATATTGGGGATGGATTGATAAAAAAATATATAAATTAAATAAAAAATGGCTATGTTACCACCAATTTAAAGCCATGAGTAACGGTACCCAGCTTGGCTGTGCAGTGAGTAAACCTCAGTCCCAGACGCCTTAAGACAGGGGTTTTCAAAGTCTGAGACTGCAGGCCTCCCCTCAGACAAAGCTTGGGAAACGGTGCCCCCCACTAAAAACAACTGTATCTCTGGACTCTCACACATATTCTATGTGATGTCCTTTTGATAACTAAGTAACGTGATATTATTTCACTTTCATTCACTGAGCCTCCCCTGAAACTATTTGGAGCCAGCCTCCCTATTTGAAAACATGTGCCTTAAAAAAGTTGACAGAAACTAATACACCTGGTGAAACTGTCAGTGTGCACAGACTGTTTGTGTGCACTGTTTATACCCCAGTGGATATGTACAGTAATCAAAAGTATTTCTTTACCATGGGGCTCCCCGTCAGTTTAACTCAGCACGTCGACCATCCCAGACATGCTTTCAAACACGTACACTGACATACTTTATGTCTGACATTTACACCTAAGTACTTTAGAATAATATACCACTGCATCACATTTTTGGAGCATGAGTGCTTTGAGACATCAAAACAGACCCTTTTATAGTTGTCAGGGTAATCACTTGTACATTACAAATTATACTGTGTGTCAAGGGCTTGTTCTGTTGGAATTTTGATTAGGCTTAATAGCGGGAAACGAAAATCAAGTTCAGCCAGAGTTTGATGAGTTTAATTCATACACGGCCATTAAATGATTAAAGGAGTTACTTGGATGTAGATGTAAACTCACGTTCCAGTATGCCCGGTGGTGCTTGCAATTTAACAGATGGAGTCCAAAAATTCAATTATTACAAAGTTCATCATGATTTTGTCTCTTGAAGAAAGTTTCCTTTACTCTTTTATCTTGTTGTAGCCTACAGCAAGCTTACTAACAAATCAAAAAGCAGACATTTCCTCACTTGTCACTCTCATGTGACAAGCTCCTGTTGTTGTGAGGTTATGAGTCATGGGAATTTTGTTGATAATGTCTTGTGACTTTACAACAAGGCAAACTCATCACCCATGGGAGTGTTGATCTTAAATTTTTGGCACATCCCTATCTTGAAGCAGCAGGAAATGATTGGGGCAGTATTTCCCAGCTATGTGGTTCTATTGATGTGCAGATCGGTAGGATCTGGTCATAAAAATTAACATTCTGATTAACAGCAGCTGGGTTGAAGATGGGTTAAAAAGTGTGAATCGTCTTCCCATCAAGAAAGACACTGCAGAACTTCATTGATTATTTAAATCTCAGGCTGACAGGATCGGTCAGGATACACTGACAGCAGCCTCTCTAATCATTAAAGTAAATCATCAATACAACACACATTTAAAAAAACACCTGGAAGACGAGATGTGACCCATGACCAGTTCATCATAGCGCAGTGAGGATACAGACGTTTCATACAGAAGTAACATCTGTCTGTCTTTCACTGTTAACAGAGACTCCAGTCTGCAGTGTAGTTCACACACTTCACATATAAACCACAGAACTGCAAACAGAGCATCAAAAGGCTTCGTCATCAAAGTAAGTTTTTATATCATGTTCACACTTACTGTAGGTCCATACTCACAGACTCACTCTCTCGCACGTCCACATAAGCTTTCGCTCCATGTTTATTCGTATTTTATTATGTTTTTTATAACATGCCATTCATGCGCCATTTAACTAGTACAGGCACAACTAGTGTGGAAGCTTTAGTAACGTCTTCCGCTTACTCACAAGTACGTAGGAGAAACTACGGTGCCGCTCTGTTGGCTCTTGAGCTTCATAATACCTGTGTTCCTCCATTTGTCCAAATTTCATTTCTCTTCTTACTTCTAATAAACCAGTCGACTACTACTACTACTACTACTACTACTAATGTTACTTCTTCTTCTTCTTGTACATTTTCAACGTATTGATGAAACACACTCTGTAGAGCAGTTTGTCCGTTTGGGCTGCTGTAGAAACATAGCAGCATAACATGCAGCTTCCATGTAAAGGGAACTGCGCTGTAAGTAGATAGAAATAGTTAATTCAAAGGTAATAAAAATATAACGGTTCATTATGGAACATGTGTAACATAGTTGTGTTTATTACATTGCATTTCTGTCAATAGATTCTCCTAAATATTACACACTGAAACTTTAAATGGAATGGGAGATTGCACATAATGCCTACAACACACCCATGATTAATTAAGAGACTAGACTGAACAAAATGAAAACTTAGTAATGTGGATGTAACTAGGGCCCTGATTTTAATCCTGTACAGTTAAGACACACTGGCTCTCTCTCAGTGGGAAATGTTCAGGAAGCAATACAACTTTTTAACCAACAGAAGATCTTATCAGGTGCAGCATACTTTCCATCCTGGCCCAAGAAGGCATCTGGTGAGCCGGTTGATAGTAATTTACAAAGTTTCCTCTTCCTGCCCAAAGCCTGCCCTGTTTCATACTCAGACGATTCGTCTTTGGAGCCTGTGGGAGTAAACATGTGTCACATACAGAACTATTCAGCCCTTTGAAAAGTAAAAAAAGTTTGTTTGTACAGGATCTGACCCCATACCATAGTGGGAAAGGTCAGAAGGCTACTCTGCCTGCCTGTGTTTAATGGGTTGTATCCTGACCTGTCAGTATTTCTGCATATTGTTTTTGTTAATTAATTAAAATTTCATCAAAACACGTTATTTTCATCAAAAGCTACCTGTCAGTTTTGGCAGACATTTGTAGTTTGCTGTGCTGCTCAGCAGGGCATTGCAACCATTCAGGACCATACTGATTATCTATGATGATTTATATTTTTACAGAGTAGCCTGTGGTTCTGGACCAGGGTCAGAGGCAGATGTTAACATTCGGGGCTTAGCCCAAACCTAGGGGGGTCCAGGGGCATATTTTCCCTTTTACGGCAGCTAAATTTACTGTTTTCAAAGCTGTTTGAGATAATTAAAAGCCTTAGAAACTTGACACTATTTGGCAAAAACTTGATAGTTGCCCCCCAAAAAGTAAAATGTGTGAAAGTCAAAACTCAATGCTAACAATTACTGTTTTTGTTCATGAAGTCAACAGTCTGTCATTAGGATATAAACATAATGACTGTGGTGTAACAGTATGTAAATCATGTGCCTGTCACATCTGTCTCATCTGTCTCTCCTTCTGCTTGGCTGCCTGCAGCTACACTTGCCTTGTCCTCATGACGGTAACTTCCACTATCTACGCTAGAAAACAAAAAGGATTTAAATAGTTGAATCAGAATTGTCAAGTCTTGCCTATAGCCGACTGATTGTCGAATCATGTAGTGTGTTTGTGTGCGGCGATTGCGAACTGGGTTAGGGGAGGGGGGTAACACACGGTAACTCCGCTTTAATCTTGAGAAGCTGCAGAGCTGCATTCTCTATTCATTAGTCACTGTAACTTACACTGTACATTTCCAGCTAAACTGAGCCTTATTGTTGACCCTTTTCTCTATGCTCGCCTGCCATTCACCGGCCTTGCGCAGAGTTTTGCATGCCTGCCGTGCGGCCGACAGTTGGACGCACGGCGCGGTTCCTCGTGGGTCTCTTTCAAGTACTGTTTAAAAATGATATAATATTCTTTGTGTGGTTCATCAACGGTGATAAATGATCCAAACATCTCGGCACAACACCAGTGAAGTTAAGGCTCCGTCTCTACAGCAAGTTCCTCTTCTGCCACTATACACATACACACTCACAAGTACACGCTACGCCTACACATGTGCACTGATGCCCCCTAACTTGAGAGTTAGGGTTACAGTTCTGGATTTATTATTGCACTTTAAAAAAGTGCACTTTAAAAAAGTGCACTTTTTTCTTTTCTCATTTTTTATTTACAGCATTAAACATTGAAATGTATATTTTAATAGGCATTATATTAACTTATTGGAAGAAAACTGGTAGTTCTATGTAAATTCAGACGTTGAGCACCCCCACATCACCAAAATGGCCTGATCCTTGTTTCGCGAAGCTTCGACTGTGAGATTGACAGTCTCACAGCGATTAGTATTTAATGTTAGGCTCTAACTAATCAAAGTTCAGGTTCCAGTTTTCAGGACAAACAGGACAGGACTTGAGTCATCTGGATTGTCCCGAATATTTTGGGACATCTGGTCACCCTATAGGGTAGGAATTTGCATAAAAACAGCATTACTAATCTTAAAACCTTTTTTGTTACACTAGCTCACAGAATTACTGTTTCGATGCCAAATTTGCTACATTTGAATCCATACCATAATAATGAAGGCTGCTGTAATAATAAATCAACAGTGCCAAGTAAATGTGGTCTTTATTACTCTGACTAGAATATTAGACGAAGAACATTTACTCAGCAAACACAGTGACATCTGGTGGCTTGTAATTAATATTGCTGATTGTGGTGGAAACTGTGAGCTCACCTGACAAAGCGTCGACATAACGATTTCATAAACCTATCAAAGTGGTTTTGGTGCCTAACCCTATCCAAAACCCTGTTCTTTTCCTAAACCTGAAGGACTTTCATACAGACGCTGAAGGGTACCTTGTGCGTCAAATATGGAAGCTTTGTCAGGCTTTCTCAAAGTGTCAGTATTGGGTGTGTAACAAGCTCTCGTGCCACCAGAGTGCGATGAGATTTCTAGTTCTTTGAAAGCTGTCACGCGAGACTCACAGAAGTGACATTTTCCACATGTGGTGACGTCACACATCAATTTTCTCATGCAGTGAAATACAAATGTATGACTGATAAGGTCGCCCAGCTGATGCGACACCGGTCTACACCGTGATAGTAATCAAGTGAGCCCGCCCTCGCGCTGTGAGTCCAGACAACCGCAATCTAAAAACTGAAGCCAAACTTGCAAAGCTGCACTGAAGCTAACGTGTGTGTGGATTTGTGGTGATATTTCTGATCAGAAGTGTTGTGGGTAAGTTAGGGTTTCTCAGTGATCTGCAGGGGATATTACCAGCAGGGCATTAACGTATGCAGAGTATAGGGCAGGTAGACTTGAAAATGATTGTGAATTCTCATTAAATGATGAAGTTAGTCTCATAATATTACTCCTTTTTTCTGGACAGTTTTGAACATGAGCAGAAAACCTGCTGAAACAGAAATAATTGATCACTGAGGTAAAAAGGTGCCACATGCACATTTAAAGGGTGTACTTTCCCAAACTAAAGACTCAACAGAGGAGGGATGACTGAATCTTGCCTGCATGAGGGATTAAATGCCATGAATTTGATCTACTGGAGAAACATATCTTGAAGCAACACAGGATGTCTGAGAGCTGCGCTGCATTAGATTTTGAATTATCTGAATTTTGTGTAAATAAAAACATTTCCGATATTTCCGATGTATTTTAAAGGCTCATTTTGAACTTGCAGTTCTTAAGAATGCAGGAATAAAGGTGTCTTAAGAAAGCCTAGAAGTGGGCTGAACAGGGAGAAATTCATGGGCCCCTGCCGTACAGTGTTGTCATCACTGAGCATGATCCGGTTTGCCGCATGCCTTAGTCCCAGGAGGCGGGTCTATGAGGCCATAGATGAATTGGTTTGGTTTGGTTTTGGTCTGCTTTTGACATTATAGTCTGTCGTCTGCTGTGTATTGTTAAGCTACATGTTTAAATGGACTCAGAGGAGCTCAGGGGAAGTTCTTCTCTCTCGCCTATAATGTCACGCTTCACCTTCGTCGTCCTTTTGCAGCTTTTTGCAAACACGCCTGCAGTAGGTAAACTCACACGATGTGCTGATTTATCCAATTCAATTGAAACTGTAAACTGAGCGACTTAAACTGGACGTTATTTAAATGTCTTTTTTACATCTCCTGTGCCAGGCGCTGTGTTGTTACTATAGCAACGCCTACGAACTAAGACTTAAGTTTTTTTTAAGCTTTACAAGTAAAGATGTCACAAATTATATTCTCATAGATCACACATTGGATGTATTCAGGTTAAATAGGAGACTATTTATAATATGTGATGTTAGATTCTCTACAATTGTGGTTCTTATTATTATTCTCTGACAAATCTTTCGCTAAGTAGCCTATTTACCCCTTTAACGTACTATTAGCTCTTACTGGTATCTATTGTCACTTCGTACTGTATTGATGTTTTATTGATGCTTGTATCTTGTTCCTCAGATGTAAGTAAGTCTCTTTATTTCTTTAGATGTTTAGTAATTACTTAGATTTAATTTGTCTGAAATGTTAAAAATTAAAACAACATACTAATGCAAAAGTGTGTTTGTGTGACGTTTAGGGCTGTAATTGATTTCACTGTCAATCTGTTTAATTCATCTGTTATTTTCTCCATTAGTTTTTATATGTTAGTAAATTGTGAAAAATGTTGATCAGTGTTTCCTAAAGTCCAAGATGACGTAAATGAAATGTCATGTTTGGTCCACATCCCAAAGATATTCAGTTTAATGTCAAAGACACCACAATATATTCACATTTAAGGAGCTGCAATCAGAAAATACTTTTTTCTAATCGATTAGTCATTGCAGCTCTATGAAGTGATTTTAAAACTCAATTATATGTCAGAAAGTCCAGCTGTTTTTATCATTAAAGCTTTTAAATGTTAATTTTTATTTATAGCGGGTAGAACAGGTGTATTGGATTGCATTAGATTGTACAGCTGTACCTAATTAAGTGGCGGTGAGTGTGTACTGTCTATGTGTAAAGAACAACTTTATTGTGTTTCAGCTTGTGGCATCAAGCCAAAATGTTTGTTGTTTTTAATACTTAAGGTATTGCTGGCTCACAAGAAGGTAGGCTGACATGGGAACTGCCTGCCTACGTGCTTGGCCCCGGTCCAAATATTTGCCTTGGGTTCTGACAAACCAGTCTTTGATTAAAACAGCAGCTAAATAAAGGTACGGCCAAAATTCCCAAACAGCCGAAATATTATTTTATTATATATTTATTATATATATAAAAAATATTACACTAACAAATCAAAACACAGACAGACACTATGACAATAAACATAGAACTATAGCCATCAGGATAAGAACAGCAGCTCATAATTCTACACATATGATCAAGTAAAAGGAAATAAGCCTATTTACCATTTATCAATACAGTGATAGACAGCAGAGATGTTACACAGACAGGTTACAGTGCGCATTTTCCAACATACAATCGCAACTTAGGCCTACATCCCTGATCCTGCTCTAAACAGAAAGAAACCTGACAGCAAGTTGCGTAGTCTGAACAACATCGGCCCACGCTGAAAGTCGTGTAGTCTGCACGAGCCTTTAAGAAGTTCACTCTACCGGCCTTTTCAGTCAAAACGTTACAAGACGGTGAGAATATCTAAGCATGTTATTGCTGAGGTGCAGTTAAAAGTTAAAGAGCGGTTTATGTCTGTGTTGTCGGAAACAAAATCACATGCTCTCTTAAACTCCGTTGTGGTGTAATCACAGGCTGTGGTTTAAAGTGCAGTCTTAGGGTTGTGGGTTCAGCATAAGGGAAAATTTCAACTGTTATTGTCATTTTAATAACTTCTAGGTCTAATAGTTAAAATAATTTTAATGTTTCTTCAACAGTGCAGCAGAAAACTGGCTTACAGCTGAGAGATTAGTCGTTTAAATAAAAAATGATCTGGCAACTATTTTAATCAGTTAATCGTTTGAGTCAGTTATCAAGAAAAAAACTCCTTGCAGTTTCTTCAGTGTCCTAAATGTTTTGGTTCTCTCTGTTTTATATATCGTAGCCCACTGAATATCTTTGGGTTGTGGACTGTTGGTCAGACAAAAGACATTTAAAGATGTCACATTGGAAACTGGGGTTGTGACATCTTGTTGACTAAATTATGAATCAATTAATCATGAAAACAATGAATCAATAATGAAATAATAAACACATTCTAGACTTAACCAGGTTTTAAAATGTTTCCTCCATTTCCCAGGTCAGTTTCAGGTGGTTGGTTCATTTCAGCCAATCGTGGCTACTCCAGGTGATGATGTCATCCTGCCGTGTCATGTGGAGCCTCAGGTCAACGTTGCGGGGCTGACGGTGGAGTGGTCGAAGCCCGACCTCAAGCCAGACCCCAATGATCGGCTGAGCCGGGTTGAATATGTGCACGTTTACCGGGACAGCCGTGAGGTCCTGGACATGAAGCTGTCATCGTACATCAGCAGGACGGCGCTGTTCACAGATGGCCTGAGACAAGGCAACATATCGCTCAAGATCATTAACGTGACGCTTGCAGACGAAGGGAGATACAAATGTTACATCCCGAAGTTAAAAAGCCGAAGGCAGTCGTCAATAGTCCGTCTGGTCATTGGTGAGTTCAAATGTTGTTTATGGTCCAAATTAAAGTTGCAACAAAACAAAAAAAGGATTTATTATATCAACACGTTGTCTTGACTATTCACTGCCAAAAAAATAATACACCTGCAAGATCAGAGACTCGGATATCTGTTAAACTTGGCCCCATAAAACACTATAACTGTCCCTTTTAAAATATTGTGTTTTAAATCATTACAAATCTTTTCCAGATCCAAACTCTTCTAAAACCTGGACGACAGAGACGCCACTGCAGCCCAGAAATCTCCAAACTTCTGATCCGAAGAAAGAGGCGGATGTTGAAGGTGAGAAAATAAAACTGTGAGGAGGAGAGAATGCCATCTTTGAAATAAATTACCATTTACTCTTTATATGTCCGCCATTCCTGCGCTGGATTCAGATTGTCTTCACACACACAGGGGATTCACAGGAAATGATGCAAGCATGTGATTCAGCGTATTCTGCTATACAAAGTGAACATTTCCTTCTGCTGCTGCTTCACATTAAAAGTGTTCAACTGACCAAACACCAGGTAGCTTTTAATGTGAAGCAGTCACAGGAAATATAATATATGCACTGTAAGCAATCATTGAAAATGAATGATTTCTGACATCTAGGCCCCAGGAAGTCAGCTGTGCATTGAAGCCAATTTGACAGAGTGTCCAAACCATGGATTTAAATTTGCACACTGACCCCAAAAGACTTTCTACCATAGACTTACTCACCTGGTTGGTCCATGCCCAAGAGGGTTAAGGCAGTGCTGGAAAATAATGGTAGCCACACAAAATATTGACACTTTGGGCCCAATTTGGACATTTTCACAGGGGTGTTCTCACTTTTGTTGCCAGCGGTTTAGACATTAATGGCTGTGTGATGTGTTATTTTGAGGGAATAGCAAATTTACACTGTTATCTCTGTTGTCACTACTTTCCATTGTAGCAAAGTATCATTTCTTAAGTGTTGTCACATGAAAAGATATAATCAAATATTTACATAAATGTGAGGGGTGTACTCACTTTTGTGAGATACTGTATTTTGTGAAAGAAGCTGCTGTAAAGTCACAACCCCTGCCTTCTGATTCGTTTCACAATGAGAATATGATCAGTTCTATCCAATAACAATTGGAAAGTCAAGAAGGGCATCACGATTTAAATAACTTTATTCAGTGGAGGGCTAAAGAAGTTCAGCTCAGCAACAGAAGTCTCTAGTGCAGTTGGAAGGGGGGTAATTTTATTCAAACTTTTTTGGCCTAAATGAGCAGCTTTCATTAAGGCTGAATTGAACCCCGCCTTCCCCCTTCTATACAGTTCTCTTTATACATCCATGCCTGACACTGAATCACATTCATGTTGTGTGTTTTTACAGTAGCTCTCATCAACTCTGTCTGATTTGTTCCTGTCAGGTGGTTTGACCCGTTGGAACAGACTGGTTCCAGTTGCAGTGGTTTTCTGCTTCTTGCTAATGGTGGTAGTTGTCATAGTCACAGGATATTTGACAAAGAAGGGCACGTCGGGAAACAGTAACAGAAAACAGCACTGCCCACTTTTCTCCACTGGATCATTGTAATTAATTTGAGAATTCAAACCAGCAACCCCTCCGGTCACAGGAGGACACACTGGATCTGCAGCATGGAGTCTTTTATGTGTGAAGAGAAATAGGATAACACCAGAAAATCCTGTTTGAACATGAACTTCAATCCCTGTGCCGATGATGATGTATTTGACCACGGGACATCTGGAGAGTTTAATCATGTACATGGCAACCGGAAGAATGCTTTTTTTTTCAATCTTTTTCTTAGGGTTAATGTCGAATTGAAAAAGAAGCGTGTCTTAAAGTTGAGGCTCAGACATTTTCTTTTCTTCCTAAACATTTGGTTTAGATATTTTAGTTTGAATGTTAACTGGATATCTTTGTTGACTGAACACATGAATACAGACGCCTCAAACCAGCTGCGGATACTAGACTGAACACAGATTGTGGTCTGTACAACAGTTTTTTCTGTTTTGATGTCACATTTGAGAGTGCCCCTGCAGTTTTATGGCAAATTCCAATGAGAGGTAAATTGTCAAAGTGCCTTTGAGCAGGGAACCTATCTCTTAGACTTTATATTTGTTCTATTGTTGTTATATGTTGTTTTATTTATTTAAAAATAGCCCAACCTAGTAAAATAAACTAGTATTTCATTTGGTTAAGCATTATTCTTGTTATCTTAAAGATTTAACTGCATCTTGTTGATTTTGCACTTATTCAGATGTTAAATACTACCTGTTGTGTTACGCTGCTCGAACAGGTGCCAAGTGTGTTGTTTTTTTGTTGTTGTATCCATTGTTATTTATTGATTTGTCCACATCCCTGTGTATTCACGTAGAGTACTTTATATTTTTCTGCATTTTATTGAAGACTTTCTCAAATTGTACTTGACATTTGCTGTAAATCAGATCAGTTTGTTGAGTGATCACCAAATTTACGATTGATTGTGTTTACATCACATGTGCAAAAGGTTTACTCCTACTGCTGTCAGCCACTTGAGATGATCACGAGCTGAATATTGCTAAACTGACCTCTGAAAGTAATCTTTAGCTCCCTCCCTTCTATCACAGTAGCAGTATACATTTGTATATACACTACCTCACAGGGATGCACTGGGACTGAAATTCAGCCCGGGACTTTGAGACGGAGAGGCCTTTTAAGTGAGCGCCATGTGGGGGCGCGAATAAATAGTGAAATAGCGAATAAATATAATAATAAATAGTGTTGTACTTGTGTCCAGTCAATCGTTATGATGAAGACCTTCATGAAACCTGCCTCTTAGGTTTGTATAAGCAAGGCACCACAGCACTGAACAAGACCAGGTCAGGCAGGCCTGAGTCAGAGTGCTAAAATAGTTCAATATAATCAAAACCTACAAGGCAGTCTCATAAAATAGAGCAGTGTTCATGTGTGTGCATAAAAATGAAAACCCTCATCTTCAGCTCTGAGTTGGCCTCTCCCTGGCTCAGCTCCCCTGTGCTGGACCCGGACTCTGCTTGTACTGATTGCACAGGTACATATGAATGAGAAGAAATTCAGAAATATAACTAAGAATAATCCATTTTCTAATTCTTGTCTATAAATTTTTTCAGATTAGATAATTGCCTACCCAGCCCGGCACAGGCCCTTGTACCTGCCACTGTTTCTGGTTCTATTGTCCTTCTATTGTGCTTCTCCTCCTCCTCTTGCTGCTTCTAGTCCTCGTCCTTCTCCTCCTTATTCCTCCTTCTCTTCCTTCTTCCTTCAACTGTTGTTTATAAATGCATTACTTAGTTGCACTACTACTTTCCACCAAGGAACAGGTTGTTAATTTGGCAAAATTAGCTGCCTCTTGTGCCAACATTTTTTCTTCTAAAATCTTTTTTCCTCTTTCTTTCTTTTCGACATATTTACCTGCTTTGTTGTGCTTGTCACACAACCCTGGGCTGAGTTCCCGACAAAACCTACTGAGATTGAACTCATCCCAGATGGAAAGTAAACTCCTTTGATCAGTGCTGTTGAGCCACTCAGAATTCAGCAAAAACAAGGATCGGTCCAGGCTGGGAGGGACCGCTCGCATCCCCCCTAAATAGTGAAAGTATTGGTTTGGTCCAGTCTGACAGACACAGACAGTGTTCGCTGTAGCTGACCGGGCGGCAGGTGTTATGCTATGTTATCTTAAGTTTGCATGCCTGCCAGGAATTGAATGCACCTCCAAAACCTGCTTTTAAACACTATATCCTTTGTGGTGTTCATCAATGGTGATAAATGATTCAAAGTATATATTTTTTGAACGTTTAGAGTCTTTAATAATTTATTGCACTTAAAAGAAGTAGCTTTCCTTATGATTCAGCAAAAATATGTGTTGAAATATGTGGTGATAACCGTGTTTATCAATGTGCACAGCAACCTGTCTGAAAAGGACCTTAAGAGGTGGATGTACTGTATAATTCAGCAGAATAGATGTTGTAGGCTACCTAACAAGATTTGCATCCACCTCGTTTTTCAGCATAAATTAGCGTTACCACCTGCGAGGTGCATGCAATTCTCGGCAGGCATGCAGAACACCGGGCAGTAGCAGATCATTTGAAGTTAAACATAAGAAACTGAAAAATAAAATGAAATGGACCGGGATTGTTCCCAAAACTCTCAATGGCCAATCCACCCCTGCTACCTCAAATTCTCAATTTTGATATAAAACATTGATGAAACATGTCATCTTTGAACTCTTGGCTGCAGATTCCTAAAAAATAACATTTGTTTGGTTTGACTTCATTGCAGAAAATTAGTTTAGGTGTTCAGATGAGAATATGTGATGGATCAACACTTTTAAAATCAATAAGCAACGGGAGGAGTTAGTTGTAAAGATTGTGTGTAAATCATGTGCCTGTCACATCTGTCTGTCTCCTTCTCCGTGACTTCCCCTGTCCTCATGACTTTAACTTCCACTTTCTACATTACCAAACAAATAAGACCTTGACACTGTCGACACAATGTCCACCCTTCGCTCCCTGCTTCAGCCAATGGAGAGCTGGAGCATTGACCATGTGTGGGCAACACCACAAGAATGTTTCATAGCGATCAGTATTTAATGTTTTATTAGGCTACAAAAATGTATGTTTTGATGCCAAAGTTGCTACATTTTAATCAATACCATAATAATCAAGGCTTCTCTCATAACAAATCAACAGTGGCAATTAATGGTGGTCTTCAATACTCAATATTAATATTAAAAAAGAACATTTACTCACAAAAACAGTGACATCTGGTGGCTTTATAAATATTGCTGATTGTGGTGGAAGCTGTGAGCCCGTTCTCATCTCATGGTATTCTGTGAATACTCCTTTCAGCCCTGATAGAAAGTGACTTCTCACCAGGGTGGAATCCATAACACAAAACAATCTTACAGGAATTCACTGGAGCCTATCTGATAATGTGAATGAACAAAGGTGCCTTTGAGTGAGAACAAAACTAGATTTGTTTTGCAATAGACAAGTCATCCTCATATTTTAGAAGCACAAACAATAGACAGAATAAACATAATAAAGATTCCAATCATCACTAAATAAATAAACGTTGCTTCTATCATCTATGCAACTTGTGTGATGGCTGCTGCAAAGCTATTTTTATGCCGCTTTGTTCTGGACTTAGTTAGAATTCACTGTGGAAAGTACGGGAATCATTATTTAAAATCGAGCCCTATTTAAACGTCTGGTGTACAATCTATGGGGACAATGTGTTGAACTTTATACGCTAATACGCTCTGTAGAGCAGTTTGTCCGTTTGGGCTACTGTAGAAACATGACGACCTCCATGTAAGAGGACCTGCGGTGTATGTAGATAGAAATGACTCATTCTAAGGTAATAAAAATGTAACTGTTCATTATATAAGGTCTTTATACATCACTGAAAACACATTATTGCATTTCTGTCAATAGATCCTCCTAAATATTACACACTGAAACTTTAAGCTGTGCAGCAGGCATTAAAATGTGTTTTGGGTGATCAGATTGCATCCAGATGAAAAAATATGTGATGAAACACAAAGGTGGTGCTGAAATGTTTAGGGAGAAGAAAAAAAGTTTCATGTCAGTGGTGTCTGAGTGCCGAGGCAAAAAAACAGATGCAGACGCTAGAGTCTCTGATACAGTTTATTAAACACAAAAGTCTTACAGACAGTAGAGGCACACGAAACACCAAAATAATATAGCCGCAAGCGGCAATGATCGGGATCCAAGCAAGTCGTGAAAAATGCAACATTGGACATTTTCAGAGGAGAAGAAAAGACACAGAAGACTTAAGAGATTAAAGTGATGAAAGAATTTGGACTTTGAGATAATTGCGGAAACGCACACTTTTACAGCATCACCTTGAGATCAGAGAGCATCATTATATGTACCTGACTACTGGGTGAAATGTTCAACCCACCTGCAACATTTTGTGTTTCAAGGTTTTAAAGTTTAAGCTGGGATCCAAATAAAATAGAACTTTGACATGAACATTGTGAGCAAGACTGCTTTGTTCAGGTCAGGATTTGAGCCCTGGGACTTCAGATCTGGACAGGAGGTGACTTACTGACTGAGCCACTGGTGAGAGGATTTTGCCACCCAGCTACTCACAAGTTGGGGTAGTGACATCACCTGTGCCACATCTAGATATTTTTGTCAGTTTAAACTTAGAACCCTTACAACAGTCAAGATGTTGGTGAGAAAATTCTGAAATAAAGTCACACATCATTCTGCCAGTTTTGGGTGTGGTGTCAATTATTTTGGTGGCATTTGATCCAAAACTGAGCAATAAAGAAATTTACATTTGTTTTAATAAGCCAAGCCCACTTTGACCAATCATTACCAAATTTTATGCATCAACTGAGTATTGACCCTAGATCGGACAAACACGAATTTTGTACGAATGCATGCAAGGTATAAACTTTTTTTGTGTGTAGTGCCTCCTAGTGGAAGAATATCCCAGGACTTGTCAGCGAAGCTAGGACCGAGCATCTGAACAGACGCGTCAGGTTTAGTGACAATAGCTGAAGTCAGTTTTGATTTACGGGTGTTTATGGAAAATTGTACGTAAATTTACAAAAGTAAAAATTTATGGAAGAAAAAAAAAATGACGTATCAAAATTCTTTTGATATCATTCGATCAGCGACATCCCTATGATCCTGCCAAAGTTTCAGGTCGATTGGTGAAACCGTCTGGGACCAGTTTGCAAAAATAGGTTTTAGAGAAAAATGGTAAAAAGTCACATAATTTGACATTTTTAGAGCAGAAGACCTTTGAAGCTAAGATGTAGATAAATCCAGAAATTAAAATGACGGAAGAAGTTTGATTCTAAACAAAGCCGTTTTTGAGATAATTGTGAAAACGTAAAGTTGGTTGTTAAAGTGCCAGCATGATGTTTTTTTGCCTGAGTAGTGGGTGGAATTTGCAACCCCCCTGCAAATTTTGGTGAGTTTTTGTGCAGCAGTTTTTGCTTTTAGTGGAGGAAGAAGAAGAACAATGAGAACAAAAGAAATAGAGCTCCAGCAGCTTCACTTCTTGGATCACTAAAAATCTAAACACAGGTAGCAGCCCAAAGGACGCAACATAAATCCGACAGAGTTCAAAATCCAATAAGGTAATAATCCACACTCATCAACTGATGACACTTGTGACGGCCCCAGGGTTGGGCCCTCTCTTGCAACACACCTGAGCAGGCGGGGCTTAGGTGGCTATAAAGGATCCTGCTTGATGATTTGTCTCTCTCTTCTCCTGTGGCCTGTACCACGAAGCAGGAATTGAGTTTATCCAGATAACTTCGAGGTTAATCCTGGGTTTTCAGTACCACGGCGGTGGTTCACTTTGGTTGAACGGCTAACCTGGTCCGGAGCAGGTTATGTTCCAGATAAGATATCAACTCTGAAAACGCCGCCTACTGACCAATCAGCTCTCTTGGAAAATGACATCACCATCTGACATCACAGACTGTTTTATAGGCTGCTTTATGTTTGCTGCGGTGATGTGGAGAAACTCTTGTAGGCTATAGCGATATCGTCGTACAGAGACTGATTAAAAGCCTTAGGCTACTGAACAGGTTTTTACAGTAAGCCAACTTACTGCTTTGAAATGTGTTTAATATTTTTTATTTGCTCCCAGTCCGTTTCACACAGCCTGTCACAGCCCTTAAAATAAATGGATTTAATTTTTCTTACGTGAGGCGGAATATTATGAGCAGTTTGGGAGGGACATCTTATAGACCTACTACAGAAACTGTTCATGTACCTCCCCACCTTTTGCGATGTGGGCGCAGGTAATGAGATGAGTTTTCAGTAGCCTAAATGTTGAGATTCAGTCTTTCAAACACTATTTGAACACAGTTCATGGCATGAATGGATTTTTTGTTTCATTGCTTTATAAAGTTAGTTTAGAACAATGTTTGGAACACTTTTGAGTGTATTAAATGAATTAATCAGAAGTTTTTTAAAGTGAGGTGGAATGACCACTAAGGCTATTCAGAGTCTTTTAATGTGGAAACGTCTTTTCATTTACAGTCTCTGGGAAACGCCGACACACAGCCAAGCTGAAAGAAAAAGGGTGATATTGTCATACAGCTCATAAGAACGCATCAAATCAACAGATTAGCCTATCGTAGACTAGACTGTTCATTTAAATGCTCCGTATTTGTATAGCGCCTTTCCAGTCTTTTTGACCACTCAAAGCGCTTTTACACTACATCTGCATTCACCATTCACTCACATTCATACACTGGTGGAACAGCCACCAGGGGTAATTTGGGGTTGGAGGAGCCGGGGATTGAACCGATTAACGGGCAACCCGCTCTGTCTCCTGAGCCACACTGTCAGCAATTTTCTGTCTCCCTGCATGTGTCAGCTGCAGTTGTGCTTCTTACACCATGTCGCATTTCTGTAGTGTTACAGTTTGCTCTTCATTTCTAATATGAGTTATGACACTGTGAAGACAGTGGACTTGTTAATGTCTGTGATTGGCCATCTGCTGCTAACACTATGCCTTTTATGTGAACTCGCTCACAGCTGGATTGGGAAACCCTGGGTTGACTTAGCAGGTTGTTAACCAGCTTCGTGTACCACTTAACCCGATTGTAATTGTTAGGGTTAGTGAATCCGGATAACGAAAAGATATCCTAGGTATGTCAAACTCGCTTCATGGTAGAGGCCCTTGACCTCCCAACTGATGCTGTTTTGTTTGTTTCTTTGTGTTTTACACTCACACAGACATACTGACCCGACAAACACCTACAATTGTATATTTTGCTTAATTTACTTACTAAAACGATAGTTGATACTAAGGCCCAGTTGAAGGTGCACATATACACAACACCACATGCAGTGAAGGGAAGAGGGGCTCCCACAGTCCATCTAGCAGAACACTACAAAAAGAGGGAAAAGGGCTGAGGGAAGTCATGCAGCCCCAAAACAAGCAAATTGCCCCACCCTAAGCAGAACCTAGCAGTTGGCAAAAACATTCACAAGGCCCATCCACCTGTAACAGAGTCTCATAAAAATAATCCGCATTTAAAATCAGCACACAAAAATCAGCAGTTGATCAGGCAGGCAAAACAGCAGTTGCTATACAACCCTCAACTAATACAGTAAATCATCCACCCAGCTCTGACTCCACCTCATTCAAGGAGCAGACCTTTAAGGCAACTCAGGGCATCAACCTCCACGGCCGTGTCTGTGCTAAACTCTAGTAGAACAGGCCATGCAGTCTACAGGGTCTTGGCGACAGGTGGCTTAAAAAGCCTGTAATAAAAACAATTTAAAAAGTGTTCACAAAAGTTAAAACAGTTATACATCAGCCTTGAACCATACCATCCAAAATCCTAACCTACTCCCTAGCCACACTACAACACAACTGGAGAAAATCAAATTGCAAAGGACAATAAGTATACAACTCTACAGATTTGTTTTGGAAGAGTTTTGTTTTGTAGCTGGAAGGCAGGTAAAGTTCTGCACACCCTTCAAACTCAGTGATTAGCTTCCTCTGGTAGCAGTGCAGCCTTCTCCTTGATATAAACACAAGCCCAAAGGTCAAACCCTTATTACCTGTTGGTGCCACAGAATGGGGTAGAGTGACCTCTGCTGGTTGAGCTCCCACATAACAAGAAGGCCAATAAATATGTCACGAAACTAAAATATGAATTAAATAATAGAAACTTAAATAAATAGGCTAACTGCTACCCTAAGCTACATATAACATTAGTTCACTTGTCTCAAGGTCAAATGGTCTTACCAGTGTTTAGTTCTAGAGGTTCGGTATTTAGATTTGTTTTTGTAAATTCCACTGTCAATTAATCTGTGCTTTATTATTTTTACAAAATATACATTTTTTCGATTAGTTGTTTGGTCTATAAAATGAGAGAAAATGGTGAAAAATGTTGATCAGTGTTTCCCCAAGCCCAAGTTGATGTCCTTAATGTTTTGTTTTGTCCAAAATCCAAAGGTGTATATTCATTTCGTTTATTATCATAGAGGAGTAAAGAAACCAGAAGATATTCACATTTAAGAAGCTGGAAGAGAAGTTTGACTTTTTCCTTGTAAAGAATTACTCTAATCGATTAATTGTTGCAGCTCTACTGACCATAAAATACTGTAATCATAAAATACATCCATCTCTTTTTATCATAAAGGATTTAAAATGTTCAGTTAGGGTTATTTATAACGCCAATTTATATCAGACGTTGCTTAGTTTTTAATTTCATATCTTTGTACACTGAATATCTTTGGGTTAGACCGTTTCGTCAAAAGAAATTTGAAGATGTCACATTGGAACACCACAGTTAAAAACTTATTAGTATTCATTTTTATCTGACGCTTTTATCCAAAGCGACTTACAATTGCTATACATGTCAGAGGTCACAAGCCCCTGGAGCAAGTAGAGGTTAAGTGTCTTGCTCAGGGACACAATGGTGGGTGGGTCACAGTAGGGGATTGAATCCGGGTCTCTCACAAAGGCATAGTGTTATCCATTGCGCCAGTAGTGGGAAATAGAAATTAGACTTAGAAACAGTAGTGGAGATAATACAACTGGAGATGTTTTAATATAGGCTACAGCGAAGCAGATTCCAGACTTAACTTGGTTTAACCAGGTTTAAACATATCCTCCATTTCCCAGGTCAGTTTCAGGTGGTTGGTTCATTTCAGCCAATCGTGGCTACTCCAGGTGATGATGTCATCCTGCCGTGTCATGTTGACCCTCAGGTCAACGTGGCGGGGCTGACGGTGGAGTGGTCGAAGCCCGACCTCAAGCCAGACCCCAATGATCGGCTGAGCCGGTTTGAATATGTGCATGTTTACCGGGACAGCCGTGAGGTCCTGGACATGAAGCTGTCATCGTACATCAGCAGGACGGCGCTGTTCACAGATGGCCTGAGACAAGGCAACATATCGCTCAAGATCATTAATGTGACGCTTGCAGACGAAGCGAGATACAAATGTTACATCCCGAAGTTAAAAAGCCGAAGGCAGTCGTCAATAGTCCGTCTGGTCATTGGTGAGTTCAAATGTTGTTTATGGTCCACAGAAGATTATTTTTAATGTTTTAAATAAAATGTATTTACCATATTAGTGACACACAAAAAAAAACACCTGCAAAATCAGAGCCTCTAATATCTGTTAAACGTTTCTTGTTTGTTGCTGCTGATCCAATAAAACACTGCAATTTTCCCTTTTTGAATATTGTCATGTAAGTCAGTACAAATCTTTTCCAGAGTCAAACTCATCCAAAGCCTGGACAACAGAGACACTGGACACTGCAGCCCAAAAGTCTCCAAAATTCTGATCCGAAGAAAGAGACAGATGATAAAGGTGAGAAAATAAAACTGTGAGGAGGAGAGAATGCCAACTTTGAAATCAATCCCCATTTACTCTTTATGTGTTCACCATATATTCAAATTCTGTAATTAACTCTTTAAAGTAGTTTTAATTGTTACTGGTAGAGTTACACTGGCGACCTGTACAGGGTGTACCCGGCCTTTCGCCCAATGTAAGTTGGGATTGGCTCCAGCCCCCGCGACCCTGTACGCAGGATAAGCGGTTGACGATGGATGGATGGATGGTAGAGTTACCAAGTTTGAGTTATTTATATACTACACCTACTTTGAGTGTTACAAGAATGAAACCAAAAACTCCTTCAGTGAGTTTAACTATGGTGCTTCTCAGTGTGTCAGATCTGAAATTTTTAAGATTTTAACTTTAATTTTTGTAGTACTTTGGATTGTCAAACCTGACACCAAGCCCAAAATGTGCTGGCTTTGAAGTGCATTTGACAGTGTCCAAATAGTGGATTTAAACTTTCACAAGATGCACACGGCCCCCAAATGACTTTCTCTCATAGACTTACAGTGTGACGCACAGTGTAAGTCTAATCTTTCCTTTAACTAATTTTATTCCCGGAAGTTCTTCATGCGCCACCATGCAGCTTTCATAAAAATGAACAGAGCCCTGCCTCTGACGCTGTATCCACTTTATACATCCGTACCTGACACTGAATCCGATTCATGTTGTGTTTGTTGTTTTCAAGTTAAAGTAGCTCTCATCATCTGTGTGATTTCTTCCTGTCAGGTGATGTGTTCAGTTGGAACAGTCTGATCCTAGTTTTGGTTCTTTCTGGCATCTTACTAATCATGGGATTAGGATTGAGAGCATCAAAAACAATAAGTACGTCCGATGTATTTAACTAATGGGTAAGTGCTGGAAAGTAAAGGAAACCAAACATACAATTTCTTTCTGTATATAAATAATATTTGACGAGACAAATGACTGATTATTCCTTTTCTTTTAATTGTCCCTCCAGCTTGTAATGGTGTCTTCTGTCTAGTTGCCTTGCCCAAGTGCACTTTGGGAGACACTGTCTGAATCCCAACATCCACACTTACAGACTCACAAAATCATGTGCACATGTGTACTTTTTGAGCCCTTCATACACACTTTCCATAGGTCCGCATTCCCACGTTTAACCTCAAACACAGGGTTTCCAGGGGAAACTGGTGTTAAAAAAGATAAACAAACATGGAAGGAACAACCAAAAGCAAAAAGAAGTTTACATGTAAGTGTACGAGGCTGATATTTGAAAATGACCTCTGGTCCACTCTGTAAGGCAGGATCCTGGAGTAAGTTCAAATCAGGCAGACAGTCTCTTCAGTGTCTTTGCTGTGAAGTAAGTAAAAAAAAAATAAAAACCCACAATTGTTTTGGAATATTCAAGGTAACGTGATGTGTTGCTAAGTGCAATGCTGTTCCATTATACGATTTTGGGCCCTTGCAACTGGTTCAGGGCTTTAGGGTTGAGATGGAGAGTGAAAAGAGCACCATTTATCTCGCCTGGTTGCCCTGATTTGATGACAGTGTTTTAAATTATTCGATCAAGTGACATCTGGAGAATTTAAATACTAAATGTGAGATCCACAAAGAAGCATTTCATCTATATTTACATAACTTTTGTATTGGAGATGAAACCAATCGAACATGTGACCTGTCTTTGCCTGCAGATGTTTGGACATTTAAATCCTAAATAATCCTCAAAGGTTTTATTTTTATATTTTTGAAGGTTGGTCTTTTCTTTGGTTAAGCATTGTTCTTTTGCTCTTAAAGATTTAACTGCATGTTGTTAATTTTGCGCTTCAGTAAGTGTTTACTATTCAGATGGTAAATTCTACCTGTTGTGTTGTGTTTTGATTGGGCTAGTATAAAGCACATTTGCGAATGATTGCAGTGTGTTTATATCATGTGAGCTGTGAATATGAGCTGACCTTACATTAATTGCCAATCTTTAGGAAACACCCCCTCGTCTCTTCTTTTATAATAAATAATATAATATAAAAGCAACAAGGTTGAGCCTTATAGCTCATTGTCTTCATGAGAATCAGAAAGGCTTTAACATGTTTCTGACTAAAACAAACAGAACTTCAAAGTGAAAGCTGTCTGTCTGGAAAGTTTTTACATTTATTTCTTCATATTGATCATGTTAAATAATAAAAGTTGTTTTTGCTCTGGTTGTTTGTGTAAATCAGTGCCAAAAAAATCCCTGGGGAAGTAAGCAGCAGCACGAGACATGTTATTGCTACTTTATCAAATCTCAAAGTACAAATTATGCATTAAATGAGAGGATAAACTAAATCACTTCCTGCTAGCCCAGCAGATTTATTCTAAGGTGTTATCCACGCTTGATGGCCGAGGGCTAGTGAGTGTCAAGACCATTGTCCGAAATGACAAAGATCCAGGAGTACATCAGGAAGATGGCCCCCATAGATGAAGGGCTTAGTGAGTTCTTCAGGCAGCAGAAACCCGAGGGTGAGGACATGGAAGACGAAGAACCAACATGGAGAGACAAGCCGCTGCACGGCATGTACCAGAGACAAATAGAAGATGTGGCTGATATCAAGAAATCCAGTGGCTGTAAAAGGCTGGACTGAAGGACAGCACAGAAGCACTAACCATGGCGGCACAAGAACAGGGACTCAGTACAAGATCAATAGCGGCTGGAGTCTACCACACCAGGCAGGACCCCAGGTGCAGACTGTGCAAGGATGCCCCTGAGACGGTACAGCATATAACAGCAGGGTGTAAGATGCAAGCAGGAAGTGCGTACATGGAACACCATAACCAGGTAGCTGGCATTGTGTACAGGAACATCTGCCATGAGTATGGGCTAGAAGTCCCAAGGTCAAAATGAAAGACACCTCCTAAGGTAGTTGAGAATGACCGAGCTAAGATCCTGTGGGACTTCAAGATCCAGACTGACAAACTGGTGATGGCTAACCAACCAGACATCAGCAGAAGAAGGCTGCAGTGATAGATGTGATAATCCCAAGCGACAGCAACATCAAGAAGAAGGAACACGAGAAGCTTGAGAAATACCAAGGGCTGAAAGAGGAGCTAGAAAAGATGTGGAAAGTAAGAGCAACAGTGGTGCCAGTGGTAATCAGAGCACTGGGGGGGCTGTGACCCCCAAACTTGGAGAGTGGATACAGCAGATTCCAGGTAAAACATCTCTCTGTCCAGAAGAGTGCAGTCCTAGGAACAGCTATACTGCGCAGAACCCCTCAAACTCCCAGGCCTCTGGGGTGAGAGGGGGATTTTATATATATGTGTGTGTGTGTATCCAAAATTGACCCATTAAAAGTAACCAATTAATCATTATCATCCCATCATCCATGATGGTACATTTCTTCCCCAGATGATAAATAAAGGGAAGAAAAAATGTACAGTAGCCTAATTCTCAAAGCCTTAGTACAAACCGGAATGAACAAAAAAAAAATGTCATCAAAGCCTAGTAAGGAAAATAGACCATCCACTTTTTTTTAATGAATGGAAAATTATACTGAAAAACTATAACTTTTCTAACAAAGAAGAGTCTCATCTGGCCTTCCAGAGGCACTGAGATCCAGATGCACACAATTTAAAAACAACAATAATAGTCTTGTGGATCATGTGTTCGTCACAATGCTGAAAAGTGCCTTTCACATAAAAGTGTGTCATCCTGCAAGAGACCACTCTAACATATTACGCATTGATTGAATGTAATTATTTTTGTGACGATCCACTGGTCCTTGTCGGAAACAGTCACGTGACCTCCGAGGGCTTCGACAAAACAAATCGCTGTAATGAAACTGAAGCAGAAAAGAAACTCAGCCAGCGCCGACATTATCACAATGTGTATCATACGGATCAGGCGGTGATTTAGCTAACGACCCGGGGAACTAATGTTGGCTAAATAACCAGCCTTTTTTTTATTGTTTTAACACCATGAATTTAAGAGGACTGTTTCAGGACTTCAATCCAAGGTACGTTAACGTTAGCTCCCACCTAGCGCTTCAGCTAACTAACGTCATGTAGCCACTTAGCTTAGCAACACCGGGCAGCGTTTGTTACCAAAACATGCAGAAAATGTCCATGTTTATACGTGTGACATTTCATACACACATGTTTTGTAGCCGAACAGAGATGTACTGGAACTGTTAGTACAGTATTTAAAGCAACGATATGCTATCTGGCTGAACAAGGCCTGGCTAGCATGCTAGCTAAGATAGCGTTTGGATTTGCTAGCGAAAGCGATCTGTACATATAACGTTAGTTAACTGTAATTTATCAGACTCTAACTGCAGCTGTTTGGACCGTTGATCACACAAGTTTCCAGCTGTTAGCTTAATAAAGCGAGGCAAGGTTGTTTTAGGCAGCACACACAGTAATAATAGCTCAGTGATTTTGACAGGCCCTCGACAGCAACGGTGCCAGATTTAAGATTGCAAGAAGTCAGAGCAGTGTTTCCCAAAAAAAACATCAAGTTGGATATGAATAGACATTTTAAGGTCCTAATGTAATGTCAGCCTGAATAGAAACTACAAAAAATAGCCGACAGTTGTTATAATAACCATAAAAACACACTTATAATAATGGACAGGTTACAGATCCAGTGTGTTCAATAAATTATGTTCAGTGAGGTAAGTCAAGTTCTTCACATCATCAGAGGGCAGGTAGGTGTTGGAGGGGCGATGTCAGGGTGTGCGGCACCGTTAATCTAATTAAAGTCAGGGTTAATAATGCAGGTTGGGAATATCACCTGTTTTGACTCGCATTGTACTGTCTCCATCACATTTTACAAACCCCTTTTTCACCCATCAACATCTTCTTTTCATTTTATTTGCACCTACAACGCTCACACGATCTTCTTCTCAACATCATCCTAACATTCAGGTTCCTCTTTTAAACGTTATCTTGCCTTTTCTAAAATGTGGACACTGATTAAGACACATATTTCCATATGGACTTTCTCTCATTCCTCCTTTTATGTTCCCCTATCTTCACGTGCACACATCCGGTCTTCTTTGCATTGAAAATCTTGATTAACTTAATGCGAGTTTCCCCTTCCAGGGCCTGTAACTGTCAAAACCCTAAATAGCAATGCACTGACAGGGTACATAGATGCATCCTTTGGTGTTACCGGTCATATCTGTCTCTCTCTGTCCCCTGTTGCAGTAAGTTTCTGATCTACTCCTGCCTGCTGCTGTTCTCCGTGTTGCTGTCCTTGAGGTTGGATGGGGTCATCCAGTGGAACTACTGGGCTGTGTTCACCCCGATATGGCTGTGGAAGCTGCTGGTCATCATTGGGGCCTCTGTGGGCACTGGAGTCTGGGCACACAACCCCCAGTACAGGTAGACTCTCACACACTGGCATTTATGGCTTACTGGTCAGTAGTCGGGTATTAATGGGACAACTGGGCTTCACTCCCATACTTACTCATGCATCTACTGTACATCTATGTTATTCCAATGGTTAGGAAAGAGGAAATCAATTGTTTCAAACGTTTATTTTTTCCGACATGCTAACAAGTATA
>NC_060161.1:27279184-27321984 GCF_021292245.1 Micropterus dolomieu | reverse complement strand
CCTGATGTACTGGCCTGTCTCCTGGTAGCGCCTCCATGCTCTGGACACTACGCTGACAGACACAGCAAACCTTCTTGCCACAGCTCGCATTGATGTGCCATCCTGGATGAGCTGCACTACCTGAGCCACTTGTGTGGGTTGTAGACTCCGTCTCATGCTACCACTAGAGTGAAAGCACCGCCAGCATTCAAAAGTGACCAAAACATCAGCCAGGAAGCACAGGAACTGAGAAGTGGTCTGTGGTCACCACCTGCAGAACCACTCCTTTATTGGGGGTGTCTTGCTAATTGCCTATAATTTCCACCTGTTGTCTATTCCATTTGCACAACAGCATGTGAAATTGATTGTCAATCAGTGTTGCTTCCTAAGTGGACAGTTTGATTTCACAGGTGTGTGATTGACTTTGAGTTACATTGTGTTGTTTAAGTGTTCCCTTTATTTTGAGCAGTGTACATGTAAATAACTTCCCTTTAACAGAGAAACCTTAACTATCAACAGTATTAATAAACTCATTTGTGTCTGCAACGATTATTCAATTAGTCGGTCCAAAGACAATTAATCGCCAACTATTTTGATAATCGATTAATTGTTTCAGGCATTTTTTTTTTTAATCAAAAATTTGAAAAATTAGCTGGTTTCATCTTAAATTGAGGAATTGCTGCTATTCTTTGTCATTTATGATAGTAAATGAAGAGTCTTTGGCTTTTGGGCTGTTGGTTGGACTAAAGAAGCAATTTGAAGACGTCACTTTGGTCTCTGGAAAATTGTGATGAGCATTTTTCACAATTTCTTGACATTTATAGACTTAACAATTAGTTGATTAAGCGTGAAAATAGTCGGCAGATTAGTTGATAATGAAAATAATCGTTAGTTGCAGCCCTACAATCGAAGCTTGCTGATGTTGAACTACTCAGAATATAAACATGTTCTCATTTAGCCGTCTTATTCTCTAATGCAGAAAAGCTTTGTCAGTTCTAGGGCAGCAAATAATACTTATTATCATGATCAGTTAATCGCTCTATAAAATTAATAAAAATGACCGTTACAGTTAGCGTCAGTGCAAGCAAACATCTTCCGACCAACAGTCCAAAACCCAGAGACGTTAAAAATTACTTAATAGTTACATTACCAACTAATTGATTAATCAACTAATCGTTACAGCTCTGCCTACTGCCCAAGATGTGTTTTTTTTGTTTGTTTGGGTCTTATACTGTAAAAAAACAGAAATATTTAGTTTATGGTCACATATGACAAAGAACAGCGGCAAATCCTGACATTTAATTGGTTAAAACCAGCAAATTGTTGCGTTTTGCGATCGATTAATTGAATAATTGCTGGTACCAATCAACCAAGTAATTTTTTGTGCACCTGTTGCAGTTGGCCAGTCAAAGTTGTCGTTACTGTTGCTGCACTGTTCAGCTCCGCTCTGTGCTCGTCTTCCTATAGGGTGGTTTGGAATCCGTAAGGACTTCTGCCACTTCCTGTTGGAGCTCCTCCCCTTCCTGCGCGAGTACGGTAACGTGTCCTACGACCTCCAACGCAGCGAGGACCCTGAGGCGGCTGAGGATCTGCCCGTCCCCGAGCCGCCGCCAAAGATTGCCCCCATGTTCCACAAGAAGACCGGCGTGGTGATCACACAGAGCCCCGGGAAGTACTTCGTCCCGCCGCCTAAACTCTGCATCGACATGCCTGACTAATCTCAGAGCTGAAGTGGGGTGGGGGGGTGCTGTGCTCAGGTGTTCGAGTCACGGAGCCGAAACAGCAGAGCACACTGTGTTTGGTTTTTATCTGCTGGCCTGAAGGATTTTGCTCCCCTCCCCTAAACTCTGCATCAGCATGGCGGGCTGGGGTGACACACAAGTGCCAATATGGTGATGGAGAACTAATGGATCCAGAATCGTCACGTTGGTTTCACTGGCTGTTGAAGCAAAGACCTTGAGGATTAAATCATGGAGCCAGAACAGCAGACTGCTTTCTTTCTCACCTGTAGGTGAAGTTTCACTGTGTTCCTTACTCCCAGTTTTATCCGTTCTGAAGAAGCGTCTCGCATCAGGGGAAACCGAAGCGCTGGACCTGCGTGGACTTAAACATTTGACTCTATAACAGCAGTAGATGTTTGCTTTAGGTTCAAAGCGTGTCTGAATCAAAGGTGACGCTTGCCTTGCTTTGTGATGGGGACCATTGGAGAGGCGCTCTGGCTTGAATTTGGGATCAGTGTACCCTTATTGCTGTGTGTTCTCACATTTGACCATGCAGGTGGAGAAAACAAGCGCGGTGGGGTCAAAGGGAAGGGTCAGATTTATTCAGGTCTGTCTTGGTCAAATACTCACATGCTGCCCCTGTGGACAGTGAAAGAGTTATTATCCCTCCTGCTCATACTGGCTGTGAAGTGATGCCATCCTAATGTGATTCTGATCCTCAGTTCTTGCTGTACGTAGAAACGTATTCAACAGTGCAGCCACACCGAAGCATCAGCAGCAGAGGTGCCCTCTGAAGTGACAGTCCTGTCAGTACGATTCCCTCTAGGGCCGTAACCAACGCTTGTTTTAATCGTTGGTTAACCTGTCGATTATTTTCTCTGTTAATCGATTTAGTTGTTTGGCCCGTAAAATGTCGATCAGTGTTTCCCAAAGCCCAAGAGGACGTCTTCGGATATTTTGTGTTGTCCACAACCCAAAGATATTCAGTTTACTATCATAAAGGAGTACAGAAATCAGAAAATATTCACATTTAAGAAGCTTGACTGCTGGAGCCTCTTTAGCTTCAGCTGGAAGTCAGAATGCATCATTATAAGGACACTTGATTTTGTCCCACGTTTCTTACATTAGTGTTGAGCTTCATGGCCAGTGTGGACAGAGAGAACGTTTACAGCAATCATTAACTCCTTTAATGTACAGTACTTTGGGCAGATCTGAACTAATCTGAGCATTTTCTTTAAAAATAGAAGAATGGAAATGGCACTTTGTAAAACCTGTCTGACCTGTCAGTTTTTTGTATTCCTGTTTTTGTTGTTGATGTAAATATCGGAAGTTGTTAAGTTAGGGACCAGAGTGGAGACGGCAGGGTTTGAAGGTGGGAGGCAGGGGGGGGAAAGTGTATTTGCAAACAATCAACCACTCCTGTTTCAATGTAACAACCATCTGTGCAAATGCTCAGAGGTCATCATATTCAATGAAGACAGAGTCAAACCGGTTGCGAACCACCGAATAAGCTTCTCAATTCCCTTTCTGGTTTGTCCAAAACTTTCTGCCATTCGTAATTGCACGGTATCTCCCATGTGAGACACCTAATTCAATAAATACATGTTTGGGGCCCTGTAACAAATGGTGTATTTGGGGGGCCGTGCTTTGCCATCTGCTTGTTTAAAAAAAATAATAATAATAATAATCCTACACATTGGCTTTAACTAGTTTATTTTTTTTTATCCACATGTGAGTAGTGAAACTCCTGCGATTCCCTGTCTGTGTGCGCACATTGCCAGATTTCCTCACTTTCTCAAGTTACTCAGAGTAAAACTACGTCTCTTGTGTTATTTTTGTTGGACAGGCTGACTGCTGGAGTGTCCAGCATGCTGTGTGTACATTTATTTTCTACATATTGTCTTTTTTTCCCCCATTAAATTGGTCTGATTTGCTCATTACTCTGCTGTCTAATGCTGCACGTAGAGCAACCTGAGGTTCTCCTGGTGATGGCTGGTGGATTTCCAGCAATCACGAGACATTGTCCACATATTTATTTTAGAATTCAACTGAGGAAAAATACAAATCCAGCCTTAAACCGCATGATGTCATAATGTTACGTCAGTCATTTGCATCAAATCATGTGATGTACTTGATTTACCGGTCTCAAGTGCAGTAGCGGTAATGGATGACTTCCTGCACTGCATCACATACTCAGGCTACAGTCGGTGTTTCTTCTTCTTGCCTGCGTTTGGCCAGTCGTCCACATGAGGTAGAAGAAGGATACTGATTAGTGGCTGCTGTGAGTTTTCCTGTGCAGGGTTATAAGTCTCATTCAGCTTCTGCACATTGAGCATATCAAATGTAGTCAGAATGATGCGCTGATGTTGTTTACTGAAAACAGCTGGGTCAAGTAAAATGTTTCAGTTAATTAGCTGCATAAACTTTGCACAACCAGCATGTTTTGGCTCTTTAATTTCAAATAATTGTTGCTGACCATTTTCAACTGCAAGTTTTATATTTCTTTTTTTTTGTGGGTGTTTTTCCTAATGCCTCGGCATCTATTTGTTTCCGTGAGTTTTAAGGATGATATGAGAATAACGCTCTAAAGTCTTGAAACTTGCTCGAGCTGAGTTATCAAGTATAATTTCAGTCTAAAATAATGTAACTATGACAAAATTGATGCAGCTCATTACAAGTGATCACACAACTCAAACAAGTTTCAATAGTCGTCACATATTTATATCGTACAGAAAAACGTATTTAAAAAAAATGGGAGCATTTTTTGTAAACCAGTTTCAAATTATTTATATTTTTATAACCTTTTATTTAACCAGCAAAAGTCTCGTTGAGATTTAAAATCTCTTCTGGCCAAGAAGGGAAGCAGCACAATAAACAGGGTTGAAGACATAAAACACACGTAACAATTTACAATAAAACAAATGACTTACAGGATCATAAAATATCGCAAAGGTTAATCAGTATTTGTCACAAGCCATCAACATCTGTGATCAAACAGGAGCAATATAAATCTGTCGTAGCATGTACAGCTAGATGTACCTGCCTCCAAGTCATTTAAAATCTTATTTATAGAATGTGAGTTAAAACGTGAAAAACCACAGTATGGTCCTTTTTTATTAACTGAATCAAGCTTGGACTTTGCCCTCATTCTCTTGTTGCCTCTTAAAGTTGCTGTGAAGGGAATCCACTCTTATTCTATTGATGAATAACTTTCATTTATGAGGCAATTCACTGAAGCGCCAAAAGTTATTGTCCAATTCTCCACTGCGCACATTTACTGTTTTCAGAGGACGTTAATTTCAAAGTGCTGTCAGTTAAATTATGACTAGTTAGTCACATCTAGTGGCAGCGTGAGGAAACTGCAACATGTCAACACGCACTCCGCCAGAGTTGCGACTACAAAGTATAGATGGTGGGTGGAAGCTACAATAAGAATTAATGTGTTTGTTGTCCAAATAGGTACATATCAAATTATTGTCTGTATTAAAATACAACTTGAGCACAAACTAAAACAAGGAAGCTCTTAAAACTAGACTTTTATACAGTCTCTCTACAAGACATGGCCATAAAATTATAATAATCCAGAAGCCACCTTAGTTGCCAGTCTAGTGTGTAACACTAGATAACAGTCATGTATGCTTTTCCATTCATTTGCATTAAAACAGAATATTACAAATAAACTTTATTGACGCAGCATTGGGGTACATTTGTTAAATTCTTTATACAAGTAGCATTTTCTTTTACAGTAACAAATATAGCAGCATCTTCACATTTACATCAACATGTTAATTATCCTCAAATCAATTCTATTCAATTAAATTAGGAAACTGGAAATGAACGACTGAATATGTTCACATTACAAGATGAGCGAGCTCGAGTCTGTATCCGAATGTTATCTGAAGTAGTGTCCATGTGCAGCTATGACAGAGCTCCCTGAGTGCAGTACAGCTGATACACTGTTCTGCTCAGAGCTGGACCCAGGTTCCTAAAAAACAAAGACAGGAAATTAAGCATTAACCCATTGCAATCACTCGTAGCTCTTGTTTCATCTTTCAGTTTATCCCACGGGAAGAATCCACAGGTGAACATAACCCTTTAACTTACATTGAAATGACCAACACTGGAGGAGTTTTACACCAGACAAGGCTAATCTGTACTCATGTTTTTGTTATTAAAATGTTGTTAATAAGATTAATGTGCATTTTTTGACAGTAGCTTAACTTCTAGTTCAGTATATTTTCAGTCAAGTCGCAGTGCTTCAACTCAAGTATTGTAATTTGTGTCGTTAACACAGGGACCATTGCTAGGAAAGAAATCAAATTACGCTACAAACCTTTTGAGCTTCCCATATCGGATGGAAGAGAGGAGTTTCTCTTTTTCTGCTTCACTTGCACACTGTTCATAGGCTGTCAGAAGACTTGAGAAATTGGAGAGAGGCAGAAAGATGGGAAGAAAAAAAAATACATACTATATTTTTAATCTGTCTGTCATACAGGTGAGTGAGAACTCCTGTCAAGCTTTCAACTTGCCTGTTGCCTAATAGTTATTAATCCTTAGTTAACATGTGGAAATGGCTTGTCTGCATCGTACTACGCAAAACATAAGCTGCACTTCAAAGTATGTGCTCATGTCATCTGATTACGTAGCACTGTGTTGTCTTGTGCTAAGTGCTCAATTCAGACGTTTTGGTAATCACCTGTGTGTCAAAATGTTTTCCCTCAAGTAGGTTTTGGAAAATGAAGCTATGATATTTTGTATACACGATATCCATCCCTGCATGTTGCTCACTACCCAGTTCTTTCTTTATATTTAATCTGAGTAGACCTTTGCTGCGAGAAGAGTTATGTCACTTCTTATTGCACCGGCCCTATAAAATTTACCAGGCAAAAAGGGGAGACGATGGGTAATGATACCTGAGAGCGAGTGAAATGTCTGTACACAGACGTAGCGCGTGAGTCACCTGTGTGGAGTGCTGTAGTGCTCCAGTATAGCTGCCGCCTTGTCTCCAGACAAACCGCTAATCTGCATCAACTGTCTGGCAAACACTTCTCTCACTGTCTGACACTGAAAAGGCACAGAGGGGAGCAAGGATTACTTTATTCACACTGCATTTAAAGAAAGCACAGAGATGAAGGTCCCACTGTTCGCGCACGCGTACACGCACACACACCCACCTTGTTTTTGACAGCACCATGGTTGAACTCAGCAAAAGAAATGAGAGAGCAGAAGGGGGTCCCTCTTTCCTGCTCGTCACTCCCTCCATCACCCTCCAGCTCTCTGGAGCGACAGATCAGTGTACAGTTCTGAAAGAAGGAATAAAAACGATAAAGCAAAGTGTAAAGCAAATTTAAAAGGAGAGAAGGAGTCTGAGCATTACAGCTCCAGTGTCATCCAAAAACTATTAAAGACATGTCAGTGAGCAGCACTGGGTGACATGTTCCTTCATCACAGTTTATTTTGAGGGTTAAGACTTGACTGGCTAAGGAATGCTTTACGTCAGTGAGACGGGAGATGGAGGAGCAAACATGTGTGTTTCACCTGGTATAGTTTAGTCAGGTATCGCGTCATGACTGTGAGGTAGGCCGCTGACTCCCTCACATCCTGGACTCTCTTCACAAAGAAGCCATCAACCACCTAACACACACACACACACACACACACACACACACACACACACCCCTTGTGTCATACTAATTGAAAACAATTGGTCTCAAACTTCAGAATGTTTTGATAGAGATTTGCATAGACGCTTTCAATGGTAACAACATAAACAAACGATACTGCACATGTGCATTACTCTGGCCCAAACTTAACTTCCGGCAGACTTCCGCAAGCAATTCATACCAAGTAAATCACCTTAGCTGCCAGTCGAAGAAAAGAATCGTTACTTGGCCAAACTGAAATGTGATAAGGTCACACTAGCAGACCCCTTGAACAAAAATTTGAGACAAGAATGTTTTTTCTACCGACCAGTCTGATTTACCACTCACCGTATTAGCCAGTAAACACAAACCCAGTAATAAACAAACAGAACGGAAGTTGACTTCGGGCATCACTTTGGCAACGCGTCAGATGAAAGCGTTTATAAGAAAGGTTTTCACAAAAAAAAAAAAAATAATAATCTAAAATGACATTAAGTACAAATATGTAAATTTTAAACAGAAATTGCAAACTAATCAAAAGTTACAAATCATAAATACAACAAAAAAATATTAGACATGTGCTGGGAAAGATTTAGGTGAAATACATAAACATATAATTTTCTAAAGCAGGTAAAATCATCTCCAAAAAAAAGAAACCGCCTGAAGCCCAGCACTGTGGAAAAGTTATTTTAAATAAAAATGAATAAAATATTGATCATTTATGTATCAACATCACAAACATCATTCTTTAATTTATTCAATTCAAAGCTTCACACACCAAAGCCTTGGTGCCGTTACAATCCCTTTGCCTGTTTTACATTTATTGTCCACTTGATGGCACAGTAGAGCAAATGAAGCACCATGAAGCTTCAGCCCATGAGTGAACCAACTGGATGGAAAGCTTCAATGCTTCATGAAGCTTCATCTCGCCATCAATAGATTTTAGCTTCTATAGATTATTTCATCGATGCAACAGAAGTTCTTTTGCTTGGTAGAGGTGTCGACGACTCAATCAATCTTTATTTCAGTTAAATGCTGAAGTTATAGTTAGTTAGTTAGTTAGTTGTGGTCCGCTGGCAGAACACCGGGTGCTTTCTGATCAGGTGCTGCTGTGCTGTCACGGTAACGTTAGGCGACCTAAGTTTGGTTTTACGGTGGACGGACTGTAACATTACAGAGTTGTCGTTTTCTTTTTACCTTGGAATAATCCCATACTTTGGACACTTTCTTCTTTGTCCCTCGCTGTTTTCTCCCTTTCTCCACTTTGCAAACAGCGCCATGATAATCACATCGTGTTCACAGCGTAAGCGCGACGTGCCACAGTAATAAATGTCCGTTCCAAACAGTGTGCTAGATAGTTATGTGGATTAAACGAATGTGGTTTAGTAGTCGATTTAATCGATGAATCGTTTCAGCCCTAAATAAGTCTATAAAATACTACTGCAAATTATTATCATAATGTGCATATTTTCCAACACGTGTCCATTGCAAACATACAGTACCTGTGTTAAGCCAGTGTTGTTCAGTAGTATGGACCCAATTATTGTTTTGGATCGTGGGTGTGTGTGTGTGTGTATTCCCACCTGTGTGTTGACTATGGCCTGCTGCAGCGTAGTTTCAGGTAAACTCAGGTGAGAGGCAGCCGTCCCGCACTCCTCTACCAGATAGACGGGCCGACGGAGACCACACCTCTTCAGTCGAAACTGATGCAGGTCACAGAGAGAAAAGGTTAAGTTACAGTTATTCCCAGTGAGATGACACAAAACAAGACATTTGTTTGACGTTTTGTTGAGAATCAAAGTGGTGGAAATGCAAGTTAGTTTTTAATTTTTTGTGGGGGGGAAAAAAAAATGACACACAGGTGAAAAATATAATGAATGATTCTAATAAATACATTTTTACTTATATTAAGTTATTCAAGTACAAATGCAAAACAATTGCTAGTTTTTTTACATTTCATACCAAAAATTTCAACATTTCGAGTTGTGATGAAGCTTTGATAACAGAACTATGGATTTGTCATTATTCTTCACGTTTTACAGATTAACTGACTAATAATCTGATGAAATAGAGTTGATAAATTGTCTGACAAAGAAGAACACCGACCTTCTGTTCCCTGAAGCGTCCATCGATGATGCTGCCACACAGGTCATCCATCCTCTTCCTCTCAATGATGTAATCGAGGACGAGCTCCCTGCCTGCAGGAGCCCGCAGTTGGCCTGGAGAACGAATGGGATTATAAGGCATGTTATGTACATAGTTTGGCAACATGCAGCTAACAGAGAGGACGATCATGACACGAGTACGTGAGTAAGTAAGGGCAGGATCACGCCTACAGGTCCGGTTCCTGATTCAAACCAGCGCGAGGATGATCCATTGTTTCTGAGACCTCCCCTTCGAGTAGGACCAGCGAGCAGTTCACACCAACCCGGTTCGGTTCAACTGCACTTAACAAGGTCAGTGTGTGAATTCGCCCTAAGCACCTTCGACCCAGACCAAACTCTACAGCAGCTCGTCCCAAAGGTTTCAGTTTTGGAGAGACGTTTGCAGACATATGAGCAGAGTCCCACTTGAATGTGTATCTGTGTGTTATCTTAAAGTAAGAAAAGTTACATCCTTCAGAGTCCGTTCACTCTCTTCTTGTCTTACATTTCTCCCCTAACTTTGCCTCCTTGTGTGTGTGCATTTGCGTTTGTGTTACCTGGAACAGGTGCGAGCTTTTCTCGAGCAACCCACAGGAAGTCCCCGACGTTTAGCTTCCTAACATCGAAGGTCACTCCGTTTCTCTGCAGCTCTTTGACCAGGTCCTGCTTACAGTGGCTGCTGCCGCTGCACAGACGAATCAAGATGTCAACGGCAAAAAAAAGGAGACAGATTTATAAAGACACTAAATTCAACAGAAATAAAACTACACACGTCACAGGTTCCTAAAGGATTACTGCACAGTAAGTCTTTGATTCACACAGATATCCAGACGGCTCTCTTACCCAGTTGTCTCAATAAAGTCAACACAGAGTATAATTTCGTAGGTTCCAGGAAGAAGACATCCTCCGTTCGGCTTTCTGCTCGTTGCCTGTGAATTCTGGAGGTTTCCTGAAAAACCCATCCCATCAGCCGTACTGCTCGGCTGGGCAGCACATGGTGGCCTCTCTGCGGGGCTGCGAAGGGGAGATGAAACCTTTTGTTAGAGCGGGAAAAAGACAAGAGGATGATGACTTATTTTATGTACACTCACATGTCTTCTTCCTTCTCTTCTTCTTCTCCATCGTCATCACTACCAGTAAGGTCCACAACCCCAGGACCACCTTCCTCTTCCTCTCCTTCACTTCTGACCCCCTCTCCGTCCCCCTCTGGTCCGTCTTTAGTCCCTTGTTCTGCTGACTCCAGTCGCTCCGCCAAAGTCAGACCCTCTTCGGTCAGAGAATACCTGAGCGAGGAAGGAGAGGACCCTCAGTGTTGAAGATCTGACCCAGGTACGCTGCTGTGGCAAAAACGACCTGGAAAAACTGTCCTGGACTTAGGTTTGAAGCTCACTGGCTAACCGTATCTGGCCATCGTCATCTTCATCAACAAGGAGGAGGAGTGCAGAGTTAGATTTATGCAAAGTGAGAGTCAAACTACTATATTTAACATCCAACGAAGGTTAAAGTCTAGGGCAACTGGACTTGGTTTAACATGTTTCAGAATAACAACTGGGCAAAGTCTGTCTCGTTTTCTCCACTCTGAGTTGTGCTACTGAGTCAATTCAGTTATGTGTTATGTTGGATCCATTGTATTTACATTACTAACAGGACTAAGAGCCTTCGTAAGGCTGTACTGAGGCACAGAGGTGATTTTAGCTAAATGCTAACATAAGCATCCCAACAGCCTCACAATGACAATGCTAACGTGCTGCTGTTAACCAGGTACCATGTTTGCCACCTTCACTATCTTAATTGTGTTGTGTTAGCATGCTAACATTTGCTAATTAGCACTAAATAGAAACGGCAGCAGAGGCTGATGGGAATGTCATTAGATGTGCAGGTATTTGGTCATAAACAAAAGTACAGATCTGTTGGTGGCGCTAAAATATCACCAGGCTTATTACAATTGTCCTGAGGGGAACATGGATGTTTCTAACACATTTCCAGGCAATCCAGCCAACAGCTGATGAGGTATTTCCATCAGGACCAAAGTGGTCGACAGACAGATGCTGCCATCTCTAGAGCCACGCCACTAGCAAGGCTAAAAAATAAAATGAACACACAAACATGTTGGTTTGAAAAGAGTTTGCTTGCTTGTGTGTACCCGTGTCTTGTGTACCTTGCAGGGTTGTGGGTCTTTATCACCAGGTTCTTCTGAATCAGAGTGCTCACGGAAGACCAGGCAGTGTACTTACTGCCTAGATCTGGCTACAGGCAGACAAAGTGGAGGAGGAGAGACTAAAACACTGCATTTCAAAATAAATCTACAGAACAAGGAGATTTACAGAGAGCAAGATCAACAGCAGGGATTAACATGAGCACAAGGGTGCGTTGGACATGTTGTGTTATAAGTGACGCTTCACTTACGGCAGTGAAAGACTTATCACAGAGATGCTGAGCTTCAGCTTGTAGCTCCATCTTAAACATGTAGTCTTTACTCCCTGGGATCTAGAGAGAGAGACCGTGATACGATGTGATTTCCACTTCTGACGCCACAATATTTCAACTGCTGTGTGATGGAGAAAGGTGTACCTGTGACTGTCTGTAAAGGGTGAGGAGTACGGCATAACCCCCAGACCTCTTCTGGGGCACATACTCCCTCTTCTTCTTCCTCCCTGCTCCTCCTTTGTCTTTCCCTTGATCCCCCGCTGCATTCTTCTAAAAGGAAAGACAGATCACACAGGAACACCATGTCACTGAATAATCCACAACAAAGACTGTTTTACTTTCCTCACCGAGTGAAATAACACAGAATGATGCAGAACTTCCTGTTCAAAGAGTCTGTATGTACTATACTTACTCTTTGATTAATGGTGGGGCTGGTAGAGGAAATACCCTGATTCTTTTAACAATACCATCACCCAAATACATTTTTCATGCCATATCCCGGCCAGGTAAGAACAACACACAATAACACAATCACATTGTGGGTACCGATTTAAAGCTGTGGGATACGAGACAATATTTGACAAGATATTGTTTGGGATTTTTGCCACAGCAGTGCTGTGTAAAATTAGTGTTTTCTTAAAGCTCGCATTACAATTAGGTGACACCATTTCCTGACTGACTATTATAAGACTGCATTAGCTAAATGAGCAGCCTCTGCCTGCGTGCTCATCAAATCATTTTCTGTGTGTATCTGCAATAAACAGGTACCGTCTCTTAATTTGAAACCCTGACAATTAGCGTGAACAAGCCACATAACCACTAAAGGCTTTTTATCAAAACTCCAAATTCTCCTGCTTCTCCGTGCAGGAGTAACTGAAGGTTGATCTTTTGCACGTTTGGTTTGACTTTCTCACTATTGCCCAGCCACTGGCAGATTCCTTACTTCCTCACAGTTTTCATAGATATTTACTTCTAAGGAACTGATTTTTCATTTCAATGAATATCTCTGTTTAGCATCGCTACGATGGGTGTATTGTTGGCGTAAAGTGGAAAACTCACACACTGCCCTTTTTACCTTTCTGGAGGGAGCCAGGTTGTTGTTGTCCTGTCTGCCAGGAGGAGGCGCTCCTACAGGCAGAGTGTGAATAGGAGCGTCTGGACCTGGAGAGGAAGTAGAGGGAAAGAAGTGAATGCAGAGGAACAGGTGTAACTGCCTACATAGGTGCCATGATAATGAGATAATCAGTGTTATTCACTTCACCTGTCAGTGACCATCTGTTATGGGTAATCAGTGTGTGCATCATATTTCTACAGATTCATTCTTCATTCCATCAATTGTGAAAATATTTTCTAATCTCACTAGATTCCCATGTTCCACAGTCCATGACTCTGTCGATGCAGCCATCAAACCATTTCTTAAATTATCATATCAGCACTTTATCTAGAATCTTTCATAATCCTTTCAAAGAACCACTTAGTCCACTGACTGATCTTTCTTTCCCTTCGTGATCTCTGTAATGTCTTTGGCTCCTGGTAAAGTATAAGTAACAAATCTGTTTCTCACCGTTCTCTCTGTAGTATCGCTGCAGTTTTTCATCCAGTATTTTACAGATGCCGTCACCAAAGTTCTGGAGGATCTTTGCCTCTTTTGCGCTTTGAAGAGGTAACGGATACTTATTTAAAGAGCTGATGGCCTGGAAGAAGACAAAAACACGTAAATGAAGATCTGTGTCTGCTTTCCTCTCTATGTTTTTCAATTTCACTTTTTAAAGCTTTTTCTTTTTTTATTGGCTGCACTATAAAATACGCTAGTGAATTGTAGCGCTGCAATGGACGATTATTTTCATTATCGACTAATCTATAAAATGTCGAATAAAAGTGTGAAAAATGCTCAACACAATTTTCGAGATCACAAAGTGACGTCTTCAAATTGCTTCTTTTGTCCAACCAACAGTCCAAAATCCAAAGACTCTTAATTTCCAATCATAAATGACCAAAAATAGCAGCAATCCCTTCACATTGTTGCTTAAAAAATAAAACTCACTGAAACGATTAATCGATTACTGAAAAAAGTTGTTGATTAATTTTCTTTCAACCGACTAATCGTTGCCACTCTAAACAGTTAAAGTAATTTATTTCAGAAGCATTTTTTGTTATTTGTTGAGATTCTCCTTTATGTCCACAAGATGAGGTAATTAATTTGAATGACAGCAAGAGATCTTATTTTAAAGTTAAAAACAGTCAATTTGATGCTTCCATGAAGTTTGCCACTAGAAATTTAACTTAGTTAAGTAAGCTTTCTTAAGTACCTGTTGACCAGTCTATAATTGAAAGAAAGAAAACTGACTACGACGTTGGAATAACTCATTATCTAATTGTTTAATATTAAGTGACAGTGACTCATTAATAAGGAACCATACTGCATATTTCTCCAGTTCTTTGTTTCTCAGGACTTTTGGACGGGCTTCCTTGTGATTGACAGGTCGCAACCTGTTCATCAGGATAGAGGCAACTCCTGTCCGCTGCTCTGTGTACATTTTTCATAAATGGCTGTCAGCAGGAGAGCAAGGCATGTCTGAGCCTGTTAGTATGTTTTGTTTTAAAAGTAAATTGTTTTGTTAACCTTTTTATTTTTTATAATAATTTTAACTTTTTTTTTTTACATTAACACACTAATTTTTAACATTTTTGTTTAGTTTTTTTATATCCAGGATGTATTTAATAAACGATTAAACACTTTTGTAAAGAGGGACAGTAAGTTTCAAACCCACTGGCCCGGTGGGGTCAGTTGCGTTGAGCCCTGCATCTGCAAAGACAGAAGCACATTAGGGCTGAGCGATATTGAAAAAATATCTAATAATATCAATTATTTTGATTGATATTGAAATATGTTTTGCAATATTGAGGGGAACAATATTTTTTATTAAAAATACTCGTTATTCTCATTTTCATTGAAAAATATTAAAATGATTATGGTGTCATTTTTGAGGGGATTGGTACCAAGTAAAGAAGTTTTCTTCAGTCTGCAGAATATGATGTGTAGGTCAAGACAACTCTGCAACACGACAACATTTAACTTAATGGAATTTTGACGCACGTTTCTCCTTAAACAAATGATTTGAAAATTGCCATATTGTGATTCTGCTAAAATGTTTACACTATTGTCTAAAATATAACTGCATGCTGTTGCATTAAGATATCGATCTATAGATTACATCTAGTATCTTCAACCAAGTCACTTTAACCTTCTTTGGAGTAAGTTAACACGTCTGACCAGTAGACCTGGACTGACCTTCTGGTAGGTGTACTGGATCTTCAGTCCCTTCTCTCTTGCCTGGTCCCGGAGCTCAGTGAGCCACTTGAGGAACAGCGGGTTCGGGCAGGAGGGCAGGGCGCGTTTGCGACCCAACCGAACCGGCTCAGACGCGGGCATCCCCCCCTCCAGATCTGACAGCAGAGACACGACGCGGTGCACTTAGAGAAGTACTCTAACATTTGCTAACGATAGCAGACCCTGATTAAAGTTAGCTGTTTGAAAGCTTCCTCCAACAAGCCACCGAATTAAAAAGTACCAAGCAACATGTGTAGAGTTATTTAGCACAGAAACAGTGAGGTAAGTCGTGCCTGTACCTGAAACCGCGGCCCACCTTTTAATCGGTAATTTGCAGCAGCAGCTCGCGCCTTTGTGCTTCAAAGACACAGCGCACTTCCTTGTTGACAGCAGTCACGTGACCGGGAAAAGAAGGAGGGACAACAAGATGAGCAGTGACATCTAGCGGCGACATTTTTAAAGAAAAGACAAATATCATGGATGAACAAACCGGTTGGAAAAAAAACTGTTTGATGAGTTCATTATTTAGTATGAATTAATGAAATAACAAACGAATCGATGAATAAATAAGCTACTGTAGCCTACTGGTGTTTCAAAAATCAATCAATTTATTTTCTTCACTTTTAGACAGACAGCACATAAAGAATATAAGTTTTTTTCAAGTTTATCTTAAAACAATACCAAAAATGTCTCTGACAATACTTACATGTACATATGTTGAAAAGGTTATTTGCTGCTGCTGTTGTCCCTCCATAGTTTGGATATTCCTGCACAAACCTTTATTTTTAGGCTATATTGTAGATATAATATTTTTTTTTCATATTTTATTGTGGATTTTGTATTTATGTTTATTGACCTACAGTACTTGCTTTTTATCTATTTTTATTTTCTCTTAATATGTTTATTGTTATACACTGAAACAACAAAGCATAGAAACCTGATTTTGATTCTGACTCTTCTCCATACTGGCAGTCTTGGGAAGGTTACTTTCTAAATATGATAGGTTACCGATTAGGCCAATGAGTTACCCTATTTAAAATGTAATAATAAACATAATAAACAAAACCTAATTGGCCTTATGAAGACCAAATGCAGAACTAAATGACAACACAAAATCAAAGCATGTGGTTAAACTGGTGCAAATACATTCTTGTGCAATGCTCAAGTTTTGAAATACAGCTTTAAATATACTCTGATCTAACAGACCTGATCGTATTTGCAATCTGGATGTTGTAGAGCGACAAAATCACTCGGTGTCAGCTCGCTTTCAAGACCGTTATCTAGTTGTTTCCTGAATCCACCTCCACGTGTCCCCAGGCTGAAGGTTTGTAGGAATCCTCCAACAAGACCCGACAGAGACCAAGAATCCAACCTCACCCTCACAATCACAACCTTTCTCTTTATGAAACACACAGTCAAAAGCTGAAGTAAGAAAAGTAGCATAATTGGAGCTTAACAGCCGTCTTTCATGCACTCAACGAGGTTTGATTTATTAACTTACACTTTATGGATTGAAAGACACATTTAATGTTGTAAAACAAGGCTGACTTGTTGGACTGAACAGTACAACACAGAAAATATTACATCAGACATTAAAATGGAATAAAAACTCCACTTAGGCTATTTATCAACTATTTTGCCGACAAAACAAAAGTAGAGGAGAGAACGATGCGCGTCCAACTGTTCAGCGCTGAACCTGTGTGACCACATGGATTTACAACTCTAAATATATCAACAGACAGTCATACCAAGAATTCTTTGTGTGCCTGTAGCAACATCTTTCACCACTCTGTGTTGTAATGTAAATATTTAATAAGTATTTGCTTGAATCCTTTATTACCTTTCATAGAATCAACCCACTAATTCCAGCAATTTGGAAGTTAACTGTCTCTAAAGTTGGTGAACTGCAGTCAGTCCACTGCTAAGTTGTTTTGCTTGTCAGTTGTCTAAAAATGTCACTATTAGAGAACTAAATTGCACCTAAATCTACCTGATTGCATTTTAACTAAGATAACAAGTCAGTTATTGGGTTTACTGTTATATGCAAATATTAATGTAAGGGGGGCAGGGTGTGCATATTGCTCCATAAGCATCCATTTACAGTAAATTGTGTTGGGTATTGTTTTTGCAGAAACTTGCATAAATGCAATTATGTATGGATTAGTAATCTCTAAATATAGACCAGGGATTGAACTCACGACCATGGCAGTATTAGTACCAGGCTGTCCTGCCTGGTTAAATAAAGTTTAACTATAATAGGCTATCATGCTCTAACCCACTGAATTCATGATGGTCTGTGAACCTTTGATGTTAGGGGTGTCCAGTAAATATTTTCTTTATTTTTTGTGTCCATAACAAATCCTGAATAAACGCTTCAAACTCATCCCCAGTTAATCACTTTTCCTGCCCGGTGATGACCAGACATGGGCACAAAACCCCCATAAAACTGCAACGTGACATATTCACACTTTGACACTTTATGTTAATTAGTGAGCTTTAGAGGTGCTGGTAGGTGTATTTAATTACCTTGGAACAGAGCCAGACGCTAAGCTAAGCTAACAACTAAGCATTAGCTTCATATGTACTGTACAGGCATGAGAAACATTTCCAAACTGAGCTGACGCCCTCATGGGCTCTAGCCTAAATTAGAGGTGGAGGAGGTTGGATATTTAACTGGCCAGTCAGGATTGTTTCTACCAGGATTAACCGTTCAGGGTCCGCTGTCTTTGACCTCATTTAACTTCTGATTGAGAGAACGGTCATATCAGGCATTAGTCACAGATTAGTCTATGCTGACAGGCTTGATTGTTTCAATAAAAGTAACGGTTTCAGCTAATCATTTACACAGTGGAGCATATTGTTGGGCTTGGACGCTTCTCTAATATCACCCGTTAGATACATTTGTGAAATCATGGTAAAGGTCAGAGCCACAATAAGTATGACTTTTTTAAACTAACCATTTCTGAGGCGTTCGTTTTCAGACGTAATTATTAAATAGCCTATTTTAAATTTCAGTTTCGTCATGCAACAATATTGTTTTAGTTATTCTTTGAGTGCTATTCAATGGCCTTGAACCACACCAGCTATCAACCAATAGGTCACACAGTTCATTTCAAACACTGTTGAACCAGGATGCATCTATAATGTAGCTCACAATGAAAGCTCAATTTGTGACAAAAAAAGAGAAGTAGTTTTTGTTTAATATATTACTCCCTTTAATAAACAAAAGTACTTTTTTTCATAGAAAAACTCCGTACGCCGTACAGAAGAGCAGACAGGTAATATTCACATGAAGAATGATATGTTGGTATTGTCAGACATGTTTATCAGCTCACTCACATCACAATCCAATGTAAAAAGACATATTGGTAAAATCAGACTTGGCTTTGTTGGTGCATTATTTCATTTTAGCCGCGTTATATACAGATACCCAAATCCAGACACACACACACACACACACACACACACACACACACACACACACACACACATTAACTTTCCCCACAGCGATCTGTCATCCGCCTATGTTGAGTCACTTTTCCATGTCCATCCGTCAACATATCCATCTATCCTTTATCCATCTCCCCTGAGTTTGTCGTTCTAATGATCGTCCAGGCTTCCCTCACACCTACTGCTCTCCTGATCCGGTGGCGTCATCACTATCAGCTCCTTGAGGAGAGCCTGGCGTCGATCCTCCGACTGACCCTCCCTCTGCTCCTCCTCCTCCTGCTGCTCTCCTTGCAGCCTTCCCCTTCAACAGGTGACTGTTGGGGTGAAGAGTGTGGAGGTGGATCAGCAGCTCGTCCTGCGTTCCCGCTGTGTGGCCGCACTCCTCGCAGACGTACAGCTTGTTGCGCCGCTCCTTATAGGCGTACTTCTGGGTGACGCTGTGGATCTTCTTCATGTGGGACTCCAGGGAGCAGCGCTGGGTGAAGGCCTTTTCGCAGAGGGTGCACTTGTAAGGACGGACTCCTGTGGGAAATTATAAAGAGAAATGTCATGTGCTTTCTTGCATCTGTTGCCTATGTGTTTATGCAAGTGTGCGTAAACATGGAAGTGTGTAGCTACCTGTATGTGTGCGCACGTGTCTCTTGAGGTCAAAGGTGTCGTTGAAGCCTTTGCCGCAGAAGCTGCACGGGTGTCTCTTGGTCTCGTTGTGACACTTCATGTGTCTGTTTAACATACGTTGGTAGTGGAAGGTCTTCTGGCAAACCTACAAGCAGCAACAAAAAACATCAGGGCCTTTTCACTTTACTTTTACATTCAGTTATCTTCAGGGCTTAAAACACTAAAGGTGCCCTGTGAGGATTTTTGTTGAATAGCCGATGGCAGCATCTGTCTGTCGACCACTTTGGTCCTGATGGAAATACCTCATCAGCTGTTGGCTGGATTGCCTGGAAATGTGTCAGAAACATCCATGTTCCCCTCAGGATGAATGTTTACATTCAGTGTTTCTCACCAAAAGGCATTGTGTGTATCACTGAAGCCTAACAAACACAATTAACGCATTTTCTTCCTCATTCAACATTTGCAAAAGCCAAATTAAAAAAATATATTTAAATGTTTTATATACATCCATGTTTGCTAGCTTTCAGTCTTCCTCTTCCTCTTCACTTCCTTTGTGGACACATTGTTACGATTCTTTGCATATTACTGCACAAGACTGGCAGCAGGAATATGAATCTTGTTGCTTGTGCATGATACAAACAAAATGGAGCCCCACTCTTAAAAACATCACTCCGTAGTGCTACTATTGGCCCAGAACTCCACAATGTAGATTTTGATTAAAGTTTTTTTTAAAGTTTTTCCTTGTTTTTAATAAATGGTAAAAATTAAAATATTCTGCATTTCTGTTCAGTCTCCATACCTGGCATGAAAGCGTCCCCGTCGTCGTCCCAGTTGACAAACTTTGACTTTGACCTGTTGATCTGGTCACCATGGAGACCGCTTCCACGGGCGCAGGAGTTGTCGTCACAGCAACCGGCATCACGGTGGCATGTGGCGTTGGCGGGGTGGAGATGGCAGGAAGAGAGGGGGGGAGAGAAGAAGGAACGGGCAGTAACTCGCCTGTAGTTACCTGCAGAGGGGAGGGCGAATAAAAATATTATTGACATTATGATTCCAAGTTCATTCATCTGCATTTATAAAGCTGTTGTTTAACTTAATGTTCACCACTTTGAACACTGAGCTGCAGTTTAACACGTACAAAAAACAACGTACAAAGACAATGTTGCACTAATGCATTAAGAGAAATCATAGCTCATATGGAAATGAAGCGAATATCTGAATAATATTAGTAATACTAATAGATATTAGTTACATCGAGCTGTTAATTAAGAAATAAAACACCAATTTAAGGGGTGTAGCCGTATGTAATTCTGAAAATGTTACACAATCCCTCCCTCCTTATTGTAATTGTGCAGCAAATCAATAATTGTCATTGTGAGATTTGACAATCTGAGGAAATGCTGTGCTGTAAATGTTCGTTTCTAGAAGAATAAACAACCCAAACTAGGCACATTTTCTCAGTTTGAAACATCTAGATATTTTGTTTCATACCCACTATATAAACCAAAAAATGTAAATGTTCTGCACTTAATCACCACCACTATTTTGGTCAGTTGCTGCTTTTCTTCCTCACCTTGATTTTGGATCGGATGTATGTAGGGCCACCCTGCGTTCTCCTTCTCACCTCAGACCTCTCCTCCGGTGAAGCCGGCGGGCTCTGTGGTCGGCCCAGCATCGTGCTGGACGGCAGTTCGGCGTGTGTTTGTGTGTCAGAGAGAGACGGTTTGGTGAGGCAGAGCGGCGTCGTCTCCGCAGGGCTGGCTTCGGCTTCCATCATCAGGACGGATGGAGGGAAGATGGAGACTGGAGGGAGAGAGAGGATAAGTTAGTGTCACCTTCCAAGTAACTTCTTAAACCTTTTTTTTGGCAACTTGGGGACAGCGGAAACAAGTTGAAGGCGTGTTTCTAGCCACCTGATAAATGCAAGTCAAACATTCACTCTCTTTTAGCTCTGTTTTTCGTCTCCACCAAAAGGAAGTACCTGGCTTTTTTGCTGCTAAATGCTCCATTATGTTCACCAGCTAGTCTCAAACTGTGTTTGTCTCCTGGACAGGTTGTGTAGAGTGAGTTTATAGAGCTTTTTCTATGAAAACAGCTGCCAAGTACATTAAAAAAAAAGCTGCTACAAATAAAGATTATTAGACTAATGATTGTTGTTATGATTTTGAGTATGATTATGATCGTTGAGTTGCATTATGGGAAACGTAGGATCCAGCATTTGTGTAGATAAAAGGTATTACTAGGAACTTAACGTCACAACATCTCGACATCTGCAGCTTCGATTTTGACCGTTCTTTGTTTATTCTGTCTGTTGCGAGTGCCCAAACTTTAGGGAAGTGCAACGCAAAGTTGCTTGAAAAAATAAGATATTTTGATTGATTAATAATTCTGATGACTAAATTAGCGTCTGTATGGATGCTGGCTAAATAATTTCATTTTCTTCCTTCTGATGTTGTTAGAGCTGCACACTGCACATTTGATTAAAAATGTAACTACAGGCTAAAAAAGTAGGAAATACACTGACAAGTAGGACAGATGGTGAGAGGGACATGTAAGAGAACAAGGGAACGGGAGAGAAAAAGAAGGAGACAGAGGGAGAAATGTCTCATACAGAGTTTCACAATAAGCAGCTGCCTCATATTTGCACAATCTCTCAATTAGCAAACATGCAGAATTAAATGTGTGTATCTATTTCTGTGTGTGGGCGTGGGCGTTTATATGTTTTGCCTATTGTTTAGTGGGACTTTTTTTTGCACGCACACATGCCCAACACACACACACACCACATTACCATTGCAGTTAGACTTGTCCGACCAGACAGTCTTGCAGCACCAGCTCTGTACCTTCCTCAAACAATCCACCTCTGCAGGGCTGGATGCCTTTCCGTGTGTGTGTTGTGTATAAGAGTATAACAAAACACCAGTAAAAGAGGGTGACTGAAAGAAATGTAGGGTCTATTGAAACATTCGAGCCTCCAACACACAGGTGTGTGTGCATGCTTTTGTGCGTGTGTTCAGGTAGCCCACAGGCAGGTGTGGTCTGGCTCAGTGAGGACAACGAATCAGTTGACTCTGCAGGGCCTCTATCAGATAAAACACAAATGTGAATGCAAATGTTGCCTCATAGGGAGCTATACAGATGAAAACACATAGCCCATCTGTAAACTCACAGAGGTAACGGTATGCTGTGACACACAGGGACAGCACCATGTACACTGAAGGCCTCATGAGCAGCTTCCTTTCTTATTTAGTAAAGAGATATCACTCACAGACCCTCTGCGGACCTTAACAATCAGTTTAAATTAACTAGTTGGACTGGGTATTGTTTGTCCAGTTTTGCTGCAAAGTACACATTATCCTTAATGTGTACTTTTGGTTTTGTCAGGGATGCAGAATTTGGGAAGTCGGATCTTTTTTGATTGTTTATTTTACAAACTGTTGACCATATCATTTCAGCATTTGTAACGATTTTAAATCTTTAGTTATTCCTGTGTGGAGATAGTTTCTGTGGTGACGGCTGCTGGCTGGACATTTAATCTCATCTTGTATTGTTTGTTCGCCCCTCCTTCCCCCTCACCAATGAATGAAGAGAATGTGTGCGCTTAGGTCAGAGTGTGTGTGTGTGTGTGTGTGTCTGTATTTTTGGGAGGTAGAGTGAGGGGGTTCAAAATACCCCAATTGTTGAGAGAGAGGGAGAGAGAGACAGAGTTGTGTTGTTAAAAATGCACTTCTGTAATATTTTTTTTCTATTCATTTAATGGCGCTCAGCTCGGAGAGTCAACAATAGGTAGATAAGATTATCAAACAGAGGGTGTGAGTGTGTGTGTGTGTTTGCTAAAGGCGTACTGTCCGCAGCAGTGGGCTGGCTGTAGGGTCCGTTACATTTCCTCCCATCCAATAAACATTAACCTTGCTATATCCTTATACAACTTTTAGATGAAAGAGTAAAACCATTTTAATCTTGGACATTTAGCTTTTTTAAAATATAAATTACATTATTATCATTTCGTTATTAAAGAGACAGACCACCTGTTTCTATAGCCTATTAGGACCTTTTGTCTACTATCAGTTCTGACCTACTGGCATCAATAACAGTGCCTCAATTTTAATTTTTTAAAAGATGTACATGTTTGTACTTATTTCCTTTTCCCCCTGTACTTTGTATGTTAATTGTGTTCCCATAGCAGTCCACCTGTTTTTATTTATTTATATTTAACACACTTTATTGTATTTATGAGCAAAGTGATGCCTAATCTCACATAAACCAGCAGGTGCAAGTGATAATAGTTCGTCATGTAATGTGTGAGTGACAAGTGGGGCGACCTAGAAACTAAAGGGTTGATTTGGGACTGATGATCCATCACAAACAGGCCCAGGCACATGTTTGTGGATTAAGAGATAAATATAAATGACTGCTACTACACACACACATACACACACAAATATTTAACTGTCGAAACTGATAGCATCCGGCTCCCCATAAAAGTATTCATCTAGTCTTTCTCTGACGGCAATTATGTGTGTGTGTGTGTGTGTGTGTGTCCTTCTGTCACTCTCACACAAAAACAGTACCTGCCTGCCTAAGCCAGGCAGGTACGTCAAGTAACGGCACATACCAGAAACTTTTGCCGGGACCGTTGCTGGGTTTGGTGAGGAGTGGTAACAATGCGTAATTATGCAATGACGCTCATGGCAAACTGGACTTTATTTTATTCAAATGCGACTTCTTTACAACAGGTTCTCATTTTGGGTGCCGTTTAAGGTCAACAATAAAGTTCAAAGTTTTCAGAATGCCATTAAATGAAATTAATTTAAACGTGCGCGTAAAATTAGCATCTGAATGCTTAACGTGCTGTTAATCAATCCAGAAATACTGTCACTGCAATTAGACAGGATGATTAGTTGCCTCTTAGTTCCTTTTAGACGGTTTAAAACCACCTAGAAATTAGGTTCCGGCTTCCAACACTAGAGAGGATGTAAAAGTCAATGATTAAAAGTTAACGGTGATGAGTTGTGGAGGAAAAGGTCACAGAGGGAGAGAAAGAGAGAGACACGGGGGGAGGGGGAGAGAAATGAGAGCGACAGAGAGGTTTGTTAGGGTGTAGTCCGTTACTTGATATCTGATACGTGGTCTTACAATAAAAACTCTGCCGATGGCAACAATGGGGATTGTTCTCAAGACGAGAGAGAGAAGAGAGCTGTTGGGAAAGTAATGGACTCCCTTAACTTGTCATTTAAATGTAAAGTCGGTGGTAAACACGCTACATAACTGGCGCCAACGACGTCATGCTCAAATTTGACAGTTAAGACATGTCAGCTCTTGTTTGGGCGCACGATCCAGAAAACGTTATTTTCTATGGATCAAACCGCAGTGCAATCAAAAATGTCAACATATGAGTGGGCCACGAATCCATTTCAGGTCTTGACTCATAGGCTAATACACATTACAATACACTGACGTTTATTTTGATTTAAGGATGTGAGGACAACTCTGTCTTTAAAAACAGCAGCAGCAGCAGAAAAAGGAGCTTTATTGCCAAGTAGTGTTTTACACATAGGAGGAATTTGCTTTGGTGATAAGGAGCTACACGTAGACAAGCATACAGTTGACATAAATAAATGTAGAAATGTGTAAATATGGAATAAGCAGATAAGGACTTCATGTTTAAAAAATCATCTCCATCAAGGCTTAACCGATGATCCCTGGACAAAAGATTTAAACTCAGTCCCTTACCAATAGATCAGAACTGAGTGACTACTCAGTAGGCTGTATAACAGGCCTGTATTTAAGCGACACAGTTCAATTCAGTGCTAAGCAGGAAGAACGCCTCAATCAAGGGTTGAAGGTCGATATGTGAGAAGCAACGGGCCCTTGTGATGTTAGGCCGCACAACACCCAACAAGCTGATAGGCTAAATGACAAATATGAACATACAAGTGCAAATATAGGTTAGTATCGGCTTTTGTACTGATATGTTAATGTGAACTTAAAATCTAATAGTTCGATTAGGATACAGCGGGTTTACAACTTTGTTTTGAAGCAAACTAAACATTGAAAGGAGGGGTAAATCGGCCAAAACAGAAAAATAAGCAGCTTCCCTCTGCATGCAGGAACTATTCTACTCTGTCTTCACGGCCCGCTGTGTTTCCCGTTATTCTGTGGCCCCGGACTGCGGCCGACCCGTTACAATCACAACCCGACCCCTCCTCACCCGCCACTCTGACATTTCTGGTGGATCCAAAACCGCATGAAATCCACAAATCCGTGCGTAAAAACACCAAAGACGCGCCGAGAGGCCCGCTAATGCTTTCGTTATGGTCGCTTTAAAAAAATTAAATTAAATTAAAAAAAATCAACAAATATGGCTCATTACAGCAGCGTGGACTCACCTGGGATGTAGACGTCCCCTCGCTCATGATCAGGTAGTTCACTCCAGTTCCGCTTTCCCGGCGATATATTCGCCTTTTTCACCAGAAAAGCCCTCGGCATGTTCAATTAATACCCGATCCTTTATGGAGGTTGGTGGAGAAGCGACTTAGCTCGACGTGAAGTCAACTAAAAGTCACAAAGCAGGAAACTCCAAAGTTGGAAGGGAAAAAAATGGAAGGTGTCGGTCTCCTCTCCTCCTTCTTCCTTGCACCTTTTCTTCTCGTTTCGCAAGCTGTACGCCGCTTTTACCTGCTTTCTTCCCCACACCTTTCTTTCTCTTAACCTGATCTTCTCTCCAGCTCGGGATGAACAAAAGCTAAAACGTATGTCGGCGTCGGGACAGGTGAGTCCGCTCAGGTATGCAACCCGGACAGGTAAAGTCGAATATCACCTAACAGGCTCCTGAAATAACGGGAGTGTGTGTGAGAGTGGGTGGGGGAAAAAACACGGCAGATTGTATCCTGATCACACACACACAGTCAACAGAGGTGGGTAGGCTACAAAAGCGGCACAGGTACTCATTTGAAAAGCAGGAAACAGGCGCCAGCGCGCATGCGCGACAGAAATAACGGTGACAACAAGCCAGAGAGTCTGGGTTAGGCCTCTGAAGGCCATACCTGCTGAACCGGTTTACCTCTCCTTTCTCACTCTCGCCTCCACCTCTCCGCCATTCCGCTTTAAGGTGTGGGGAACGGTGGAAATAACAAGAAGAAGAAGAAAATTTGGAGGGGTAGAGAGTGTGTGAGGAGGGGGAGAATAGCAGTTAACGTAGACACTGGAGCACACTCACGCATGGCGTGAACACACGTTCCGCCTGCAGCCGCATGAACACAACCAAAAGGGTAACAAGTTGAGCATCAGTTTTTTAAAGCCCACCCAGTATATAGAAACCTCCAGAACAGAATATTAGATTCATCAGGGTGTTTCACAGATGGTATTTTTAGACACAGGTAGCTGTAGCACATCATTTCATGACAGATCTAACTCTATAAAAGGCTGATGGGAATGTATTTTCACATATTATCACAGAAGTTTGAGTCTTTCTTTCTTGGTCTCCCTAAAATTTATTTATTTTTGTTTTAGATTATTTTGCTTTTGCACTGAAGCTCATCTGCACACTTGATACTACCCCTGGATACCCCTGTGCATGCCATTCACATAAGGTTGTGTTTGCATAATATTTTAGGCCAGTAGCTTCTGTAATTACTGTGAATAGACAGAAACCTTCTGGAGAAATTCACTGTTAAAGACAATATAAAAGCTATGATCGATAGATAAACTTTATTGTCATTTAACGTGGGAATTTACATACACAGAAGAAACAAAAAGTTGTTTCTCATCAGCTACCATTATAGTGCATTTAAAAGGACAATGATAAATAGCCAAACCTAAATAGTTAAAAACAACAATCCTAAAAAAATAAAGAGATAAAAAACATAAATCAGTACAATTCTGATTCACACTAAGCAACCAAGCTCACAACAATGTTTGGTACAGTAGTCCTTTTGTTGAATGTTTCACCTGTACTGTTTAGGAGATGGGACTGTAGCTGTGTGTGTGCGCGTATCTTATCTATCTATCTATAGAAGCAGTTCCTCTATAGTGATACATAACCTAAACAGTCATGTAGTACAGATAGCGTGTTCCCTGGGCACCGTTATTTTTTGTCTTATTTTTATTTTTTTACTCTTTATTTGGAGTTAAACCTTTGGAATAATACAAAATATTCATTTATTATGTACCGGATACATTTTTATTCTAAGATATTGTAAGTTTCAAGTGTCCCATTCATTTTGGGGTGAAACACAAAACTCATGTATTAAAATCTTTACATTTCTAATGAACACTGACTATTCGCCACCTTACTGGAGACACACACAAAAAAAACACCCATCAGTCTAAATACATGTGAAATACTGCGTGTAGATATCAGCGTAAACCATTAGTTAAATTAAAAAGAAAATCTGCAACAATTTTGAGAAAATCAATTCTGTAATTTTTCAAGCACAAGCACAAAAACGTTCTACTTACAAATGTGAGGGGATTTGTTGCTTTTTTTATTTGTTGTTTATGATTTTAAACCGACTGATCATAATGGGCACTTTCTACATTTTAGACAAAATAGTCATTGAGAAAATGCACAGTAGATTAATGATGAAATGATTACATTAATATTGAAAATAAGTTGCGGTCTTAATGTGCAGTACTCCTTATTAAAAGTTAACCTGCTTCCTGATCAACCACTGCTTATATCAGCTAGTTTATCCGCTGATTGCTGTGGATTTATATTGGATGGTAGTGTCAGCGTGTACACATACTGTGCGTCTCAGTGTTGCTGCCATTTAACAGCAGTCTTTATTATTTACGCTAAAAAGACAAATATAGGCCTGTAGGTGTGTAAATGAGTCATTCAGAGATAATTACTTGCCCCACCTTTCCCCTCCCTCCCCGGTGTGTGTCTTTACAACCCCCTCCTGTTTCTCTTGTCTTTTTTTGTAATTAACCCGACAGCAACTCACACACAGCCCTTAAGTGGCCTCTTGAAACACCTGAAACCTAAACATAGTAACACACAGGGGAGAAAGAAAGAAGTAACAAGCAATCATCTAATACAACTGCATCCCAGTGCTTTCTTACACTGCTTTGACACACACATCTCTAATGAATGCATGTATACATTTTTACCTCCATCTTCATCAGAACCCTGCGTTAATCTATAATTTAACAACACAATAAAGCATTGTTCATCTCTACTTTCAGTTTCACAGCTGATAGAATAAAAAGCAATTGCCTCACACATGTTTTGTGTAACTGAAAAGTCTTGACCCTCCATGTCTAAGATGATCCAGATGTTTTTGAAGTGCATTAGCATTATGGACAGATTTCAGAGTCTTATGGTCAGATACAGTGGGGTTGCCGTCACCAGGGCCATGATGTAGGTCTCCAGAATTCAGAAAGGTGTTTCTCCTCAGCCTCCCGAAGAACTGCAGGAACAGTTTTCACTTTGACTTAACCGTGAAAGAGTTTCCTGTCACTACTTCAACCAGTCAACTGGAATTAGACTCTTTGACTTTCAGGAAGAAAGAAATTGGCACACAGCTGAAAAAAAAAGCTCAAGAAAGATATGTAAACATAAACAATAGGTGAAATAAAAAAGCAACAACATGCAATGTATGTATTTAACCAATGAGTTTTGTTGACGTTGACTTTACGTCCTCATTGTTTGTGGTCCCACAAATGTATTAAATATTTTATTTAATACTTTTACTTTTTTTTTTCTGGCTCCATCAAAACCCAGTTTAGCAAAGTACTGACATGGTAACGTTTCCCTTTGTCACAAACAAGGCATGCACATTTGATAAAGTACCATACAGCATTGTTCTTACACCAATTAAGGAAATATTTCATGTTATATATTGTATGGGCACTTTGCTAAAATGTCATTCACAGACAGAGAAAGGTACACTGAGTTATCCTACATGGTGATGTTAATTAAGTTAAGTTTGAAACAAACTGTTAATATAATATAATATAATTAAATACAACACAACACCAAATAGACTTATTTGGGAGGGTTGTACCATCAACACCAATCAATGAACCCCAAACAGAAGCAGTGGGTCTTTTTCTGCAGTAGACTTCTGAAACATATACCACTTCAAATACTATCTGTATAAGCAATTCTCATAAAATAATGTATGTTTTAGCTGTCAATAAGGACATTAGGACACATTCAGAGTTTAGGGGGTTTTTTTGGTCCCAGAACATTTACATGTATGACTTATCTTTTAATCCCCTGTTCCTATTTTATTTTGTAATGTTGGTCAGTTAAATAAACATATTTTTCTTACTTTCTGCTGATTCCCTAGTGGATCATACCAAGCCTGTTGTAAGAAATCTTGGCGTCTGGTTTGACAGTAGTTTACGTTTTGAGCAGCACAACACACAGCTTGTGCAACAGCGTTTTTACCATCTTAGAAATATATCAAAAATACGATCCATGTAAACTTTTAAAGACACTGAGACCATTCTACACGCCTATTGGTCAACTCAGTTGGTTGAATCAGACAGAGAGTTCAGAACTCAGCTTCCAGGCTTTTAACCAGAACAAACAAACCGTGATCACATCAAGCCTGTTTTAACCTCTTTGCACTTTAAAACAGATTTTAAATTATTATTGATTACTTTTAACCCCCATCATGGCCTCTCTCCTTGCTGTATCTCTGACCTTTTAGTACCATCAGGCACCGGCACGTGGATCCTCGGGCAGACGACTGTTGTCTGTTCCAGAGTCTCGACTGAAAACTAAAGGGGCCAGAGCGTTTGATGTCAGGGCCCCGAGGCTCTGGAACAGCCTGCCCGAGGAAAAAAAGGTCAGCTGAGTCAGTGAACTCCTTTAAGTCCCCTCCTAAAACACACTTTAATAGGAGAGCCTTTCCTGATTTTAGTTGACTTCTTTTAACTGTATTTTAATTCCTTAAAAATGTAGTTTTGTCTGTTTTATCTTAAAACCTGATGGTTTTATGACTTGTGTGTTTTATTTTCTGAAAGTACTTTCTATAACATTTTTTAAAAAGTGCTCTTATTCTAATCATTCTGTGTGAATGGCATGAAAATATAATAAAAAGTAGACCAAAGTAGGTAAAATGATGATCCATAAGACTGTCGCCTATAAACTGCACCTCAAATGACCCAAACCCCCAAATTGTGATAAACAAAGAAGTATCTTGGGGCAAGAGAAGCTAAAACCTTGGATTATTTAATTCAGATCAATTTACCAACCGTTTAATGGCATTACTCCTGATACCATTGTCATGTGGATCAGGAATATGTTGATGTTTTGTTGTGTATGCCTCCTACTATAACATTTTCCAAACCTACAAACCTACATTTTAGCAGTAGAATTGGTCCCTTTAACCCTAGTGGAGATTCATGCTTATTGTTGGTATTATTGCAGATTTAAATTCTCCTCTTTATTTAGTATTCAACTTCATTGAGTTTCTGTTTGAGCCCTGAGATTTCTTTCCCCTCCACTCCCTCCGGGCGCGGCGTCCTTCGGTTTTTCCATTTTGCATGTGCAGGTAAACAAAACCTAGCATCACAAATAGACACACTTAAAATACAAAGCGTATGCAGCATTTGTCAGCTGTTCACTCTCGCTGAACAGAGGACAAGATTTTTGAGAAAGAGGTGTCTTGTGAGAGGAGTGGTGCAGGATGAATGAATGAATGGTATGCCGCCTGGGCTGTCGGAGTAGTTTGGGCAAATGAGCTACCCTCCTCCTTTTTTTCTCATCTTTCGTTTACAGCCGCTTCATAACTGTCATCGACACTTTCTTCCTTTTGAAACAGTCTTTGGATGCAGTGGTGGAAAGTAACTAAGTACATTTACTCAAGTACAAGTTTGAGGTCATTGTTCTTAACTTGAGTATTTCCATTTCTGCTACTTTCTGCTTTCACTACTTCTCAGAGGGAAATAATGTACATTTTACTCCACTACGTTTATTTAATAACTTAAGTTACTTTATATATTTAGATTAATAATACAACTATAATCAACAGAAACAATATAAAAGATCATTAATTCCCAAGTTAGCAGTATATAAAGTAATTAAAATTAGTTCAACTTTTACCAGCTGCAACATTAACGTGATGAGCACATTAATGCATCAGTACTTAATCAAACAGTGTATGATGTAGTTCTAAATAATGAGTACTTTTACAGTGTATTTTGATGCTTTTATTTATAGGTACATTTTCAATCCAGGACATTACTTCTAACAAAGTATTTCTACACTTTGGAATTAGTACTTTTACTTTAGTAAAAGATCAGAGGACTTCTTCCACCACTGTTCAGATGTGTGCTTTGCTTAGAAAGAAGTGAGAGGAAAGCCTCAAATAACAGTGTATGACTTTTGCTTCCTCCCATGCCCATAGATAGATTTGAGTCACTTGAAAGAGAGCGATAGAGAGATAAATAGAAAGAAAGAGATAGAGAGCGATGACAGACATAACGAACAGCGACGTGTGCTTAACACAAGTTCAACCTGATCGACAACCTCATCTCTTCTTTGGTCTCTCCTACATTTCTGTTATTTCCTTCTCTTTATCATTCTGTCCATGTTTTCCTTTCACAATCACAAAAATGTATTTGTCTGATGTATGAAACTGGTTTATGTCATGACTGCCTTTGCACAGTGATTTAGAACCGCTGACCTGAACTGGTATGATTAAATGTGTGACTTTGGCAGCTCCTAGTGGTCAAAAGTCAAAATGAAGTGTGAGGAGAATGCATTCTGGAGACTTTGTCTGCACCAGGGAAGAATAAAATTCATGTGGCAGGTGACAATATAAAAATATAATAGAATATGTAATAATAATAATCTTTATTTATTTTTAAAACCAACGTTACAAAGTGCTTAACATAAAGCAGTTATAACATAAAACATATATATAACAATACAAGAAACAAAAGTCACTTGAAAATATACTTCAAATAAATCAGGGAATGCTCTACGATAAAAGTATGTTTTAACAAGGGATTTAAAAAAGTTTACTGATTCAGCCGACCTAATTTCCTCGGGTAGATTGTTCCAGAGCCTCGGTGCCCTAACTGCAAAAGCTCTGTCCCCTCTCAGTTTCAGCCAGGTCTCTGGGACCACTAAAAGCCCCTTACTTGAGGATCTCAAGTTACGAGCCGGTATATAAGGTACTAGTAGGTCAGCAATATAGCAAGGGGCGAGACCATGTAAAGCCTTAAATGTAATCAGTAAAATCTTAAAATCAATTCTAAAACACACTGGGAGCCAGTGTAACGAAACCAAAACAGGAGTGATATGATCAGGTTTCTTGGTTCTAGTTAAAAGCCTGGCAGCTGACTTCTGGACATACTGTAGCCGCACAATAGATTTTCGATTCAGGCAGGAAAAGAGACAAAAGTCCAAACGTGAAGAAATAAAAGTGTGTAAAATGGTCTCAGTATCTTTAAAAGTTAAAAAAGGTCGGATTTTAGAAATGTTTCTAAGATGATAAAAACATGATTGCACCAGCTCTGTGGTGTGCTGCTCAAAACACAAGTCACTGTCAACAGACACCAAGATTCTTTGCCGCTGGCTTGATTTGATCTGATAAACCAAGGCAATCTGTTAACGGCACAATATGTTTTGTCAAATACTTGGGTCCAATGATGAGGATCTCTGTTTTATCGGAGTTTAATTGACGGAAATTATCGGACATACAGTTTTTTAACTCACTAAGGCAGTCCTTCAATGAATTTCAGGGTCAATGTCTGGGCAGGTACAATAATGCAGTAATGGGTAGCTTATTGTTGTTTTTAGCCTAGGTTACTTTTTTTGGACAGTGCAGAGGTTTCTTCTCTATTTTCATAGCATTTTTATTTGTTAATTAACATTTCTTGGAGCAAAATATTTTTAAGAACGTTTTTAACAAATGCTCTCAAAAAGTGGTGGGTAGTGTCCCCAGTGTAAGGCATGAAACAGAGAGCAGAGGGGGTGGAGGCTAGTAAGAGATGTGATTGGGCCGGCCCGGTGTGGGCCCAATGGGCAGCTGTCCATGCTTTATGGGACGATCATTGGCCCATCTTTTAAAAACAGTTATATAAATAAATAATTTACGTTGCAACGGCCCCAAAGGTGCGTCGGCCCACCGGGTATTTGCCTGGCATGCCAGATTACCAATCCAGCCCTGGTCAGCAGGATACCATGCTCACAATGACTATGCTAACATGCTGATGTTAGCAGGTGTAATGTTTACCACCATGAGAGATCAGAATGGGTCTCCTGTAAGCACCCCTATCTGTCAACTACAACACCGGTCAAAATTTGAAGTCATTACAGAATATGTTAGGGACTGGGAAGGCTTGAGCTACTCCCAGCCATCTTTTTTAATCTGGTGAAGAAGAAATGGCTACTGGAGTCAATTCTTTTAGAAAGTGTGACTCTATTGTGCGTGGACACTTTTTTACTGAGGTATTTAGGTTTGTTTTTTCACTTTCGATTCTTTTCAATTGCCTTTCTGTCTCGCTCTGTCAACATCATGCCAATAATTCTGAATGCTGACGCTTGTTTTGGAGGATTTGTTGTGGCAGCACTGGTCAGGCAACATACCTGTATGTGTGATAAAACTGAGGTGATTACTGTCTGGTGTACAGTAGCAAACTGTGAGCTGATTTGATAGTTGTTGAATGAACCAATTAGCTTTGCAGCAATGTAAATATGCAAGATTTAGCCAGGAGGCTATTTTCCATCTGTAGTTCACACCAGGTCAATAAAAAAATGAAATATACAATACATCATATAATAAAAGACACCACAATTATCAAGAGAGTGATTATGCTTTACTAAACAGATCATGACCTGGTTACTAAATTAAAGCTTTTATAAAGTGCAAGTGAACCAGCTGTAAAGTGCAAAATGATAAGTTATGCAGTTTAATGTGCTGTTTATACGGTAAAGTCCCATATTATACAATTTAGTGCAATTTAATGTATGGAAGTGCTATTTACTGCAATAAAAGTGCTGCATCTAGTGTGGGACAGACACACACAATAAAACAGAGTCAGTAGGTGATCACATATTTGTTGTGTCTTGAGCCATTGTTGAAGATGAAGTCAGGGGCAAGTTGGGTATTCCCTAACAGCAGCCGATAACTTGTTCCAGATCTCAGTATACCCTTAACTGACAATTAAGCTTTTCCAAACGTTGCTCGCCGGGACGTCACTAGGATTGAAGGACAGGGAGGGCTTAGCCCCTGTCACACTCTGCCTGTCAGCCATACCTTGTTTTACACTTTCGAGTTTAGTTAATTATCTGTCTTATAGTATGTTGAGTTTTGGGTTCTGTCCTGTCTAGTGCCTGGTGTCCAGTATCTGTTATATAGTCCGTATTTTGAGTTTCAGTTATTCCTTGTGTCCAGTTACTGTGTGCTTGTGCTGGTTGGTCTGTTACTGTCTGTGTGTCTGGTTTGTGGCGATCTGTCTGCTTATGTCTTTATTAGTTTATTTTTCTTCCTCTGGTCTGTTATGTGTTCAGTAACCTGTGTTCCGTCTGTTTTCCCTGCTGTCTCTGCCTGTGCCTCGTTAGCCTCATGCTCCTCACCTGTGTTGCTCCCGCCCTGCTCGTTAGTCCCTGTGTGTATATACCTGGTGTTTCTGTCTCGTCTTTGTTGGGTCATTGTATGGGGTATATCTTGTGTTGAAGTATTTTTTGTCATGAGGAGATGTGTGATCTGTTTTGGATTTCTGCCTGAACCCTGTTTTTGGACTTTGTGGATGTTACTTTGGATTCAGCCACTATTTGTAAGTGTGCTTGCCTTTGTTTGTATTAAAACCCTTTTGAGCGGTACCTCCTCTGCCTTGCGTCCTGCGTTTGGGTCCTTCAACCTGCTTCACCGCACAAATCCGTGACAGCCCCCAGGATATGCACAATTGGCTTGCAAAATCTTTGCACTTGCATCTTGTTACTGTATTACAGCTACACTCATGTCAACAACCAGTGAAGAAGCTAAGATGTTAACAGGTAAAAAGTGACAGACATATTCTGTTCTTCCACTTATCCTCTGCTGAACTTTACTGTAGTGTTAGCTTTTAGACACACTAATGCTGCATAGGGGGGATTCACTATGTTCAGACTGAGTTTTTCTGTAGGCTGTGACTTAAATGCTACCCAGCTGCTCATGTAAATATGTGATAAAGTAATGCCATATCTAGTTCCCCTCTATTGGATAAGTTGCAGGTCCAACAACCTGCCAACAAATGTCTGTTAAAAGAAAACTACAAACTGACTACATTTCCTTAGACCTGTGGGCCACTACTGACCTGTAGATCACTACACACCTGTAGACCACTATTGATTATTGTATACTATTACTGACCTGCAGATTACCACTGGCCTCAGGATCAATCTCCTGCTTTTCTCTAAAATATCTTCCAATATCCATCTGGTCAATTAATTGAAAGAGATACTGGGACACTGAGACAACAGGGACACTGACATTTAATTTTCACTGGCAGCAATATTCTATGGGAACTGATTTTGTTTTGAAATCCTTTTAATAGAAATAAGTGGCATTCATGCTAGCTAGACTAGTGTTTTCCATAGCCAACTAAAATATCCCCTTTTCTTCAGCTCAAGTAAACATAGCTTAAGTTAAGCAAGTAATCATTAACAGCTTACAATTTCACTCTGTATCAGTCACAATGCTAGATTTTTTTTTTTTTTTTTTTTTTTTTTTTTTTTGTTGAATGCACCTGTTGGGTGCTTTCCTCAGTTACCTCTTTAGGTAACTGAGCTTTCTGCCAGTTAGCTTAGGTATCTGGCAGAAAGCTATGAGTCCTAGTGCCTAACCACAGTAGGGGTCTAAATTATGATGCAGAGGAAACAAGGATTAGCCTATACTTGTGGAAACAATTATATTTGTGTTCTATTGTATTTATCAATATTCTTGCTTCTCTTTGTCCCGGGGACCAACTCCGGGTTTTTATCAGTGAACTGACTGAAGAACTATCATGTGTGTGTTGGTGGGGGAAACCGGAGCACCTGGAGGAAACCCACACAGACACGGGAGAACATGCAAACTCCACACAGTCTCCTCTGAAGGTCCTGGTTGCAGTTCTGCCAGCACTAGTTGATTTTGGTTTAATGTATTCACTTAATGGGGTAGAGCAAGTCCAAGATCATATAGCGCTATAGAGAGGGAGAGAGAATTTAAACTAAAAATGTCAAACTTAGAAAAAATTTTTTATATGGCTCCTTTATAAAGTGATTCTGTTGGTTTGAGTGTTGCATTTGTAAGCTGGCAGGTACACAATTTGACATCTAAAGGGGCTTCAGAACCAGCTTTCCTTCTGGGGATTTTTTAAAAGTAAATTAATTAGGGCTTGGAAAAGGCATTATTACATTAATGCCAGCAATTTTATCAAATGTTAACAGTATTATTTTGAAAGTCATTGCTCACTGGCTCTGAATACACATACAGTCAAACCATGGGTCATAGGAGGGTTGGGATGTTGATCAGCCTGCAAATCACCCACCCAAACGAGCAGTGGAGGGAGGCTTTGGCAGACTAAGCTGGATGCAGCATGTGGGAGAAGTAGATAAACAAAAGCAAGACAAATGATCAAATGCCATAGGGAAGCGGATAGCTACACACTGATTGGTAAAACTCACAAACAGCGAGGATCAGTCTCAAAACGATTTGTGCTGCGCGTTGCCTACAAAAAGTTCAAGACAATGCTTGTTGCTGCGCTCAACCGACCACTTCACCTCATTCTAACAGGACACTTGCTACTGAACATAGATCTTTTTATGCTGCACCCTGATAGAGGAAAAATGTCTCTGCTACCTGTTAAGAAAAAAATAAATAACAAAACGGATATATAGCCTGTTAACCTGTTGCTCAGAAGGTGCCTGCTATGATACTGTATGTTCATGGCTCTGGACTCTGATGGTAACTTGTCTTAACAACCTAGATAAAAATGTAATGCCCTGGCAGTGGCAAATAGCTTTGGTTTTATATTTGATAACATGTTTAAGTTGAGATTTGCAATAAATATTTTATTGCTATTGGAATACTTCTGGTAAAACACACATTTGTTTAAAGTGTTTGAAAACCACATGTTGTTGCACTTTTGTAAATGGCAGTACATTTAAATCAAAAGTGCACAATACACTACGTTAGAATTTGTTATTCAGTGTTGCGCAATGCACAACAATGTAATTGATCGTGATAAAAAAAATTTAATTGTTGCCCTGCACTAAAATTAAAATACATACATCCCTGTTTGTACACAGCTTCCCTGTCAAACAAATATATTAACTGAATAAAAAATAAAAATATCAGGTTGTTAGTTTGTAACACTGTTACAATACGTACAATAGCCTCCTGAAACACAATTCTTTGTTGGGTTCTAAATAAAAGCAGAACATGGGAATATATTTATTAGTCCCAAATATCCTGGAACTTAAACCTTGCAGTTCACAAAAACAATTATGTTTGCACTAAATCTACAAATTCATGCAAGTTTTAAATGCATTAAAATTCATAATTTATGCGAGTGTAGCCTAATTACTTTAAAACAATGTATTTAAAAAGTAGACCAGAAATAACTTGATGGAGAAACAATTAAAATTCATTCATAAATACTTTTTTAATCTCTTATTCTTTAATTACTACTTCCTCCGGAGCAGAAGGTGGCGGTATTGCGACCAGTATTAAAGACCAGAAGAAGGACTCCTATAAACAGTCCATTCACCCGGATACAGAAACAGTTTGGTGTTACGATCACAGTGGTGGGTGTATCTTTTGAAAAACCACCAAGTAATTATGAATACCACAAAAAGACCTCGGAACGGAGAGCGGCATGACGATAACAAGCGCATGAAGACTGGCAAGAGACACGTGGCTGTCCTGATTCTGGCGCGTGGAGGGAGCAAAGCGATTCCTCTAAAGAACATTAAACCATTAGCCGGAACCCCCCTCATTGGATGGGTGCTGAGGGCTGCTTTGGACTCCAAAATGTTTGACAGGTAGATATAATATTTAAAGGATCTGTTATGAGCTTTCACTGTGAGAATGACGGCCCAAAACCTGAAAGCACAAACCTCCAAACTTCTTTAAAACACATGCGCATTGTTTCCCTGCTTTTGGACGACGCTGAGGTTAGGTTCTGAATCAGAAAGTGATGGGAAAGTCCAGATCAAAATCCACTGTGCCTTGAGCTGCCAAATCTGGACTAGATTGTCCCAGAGAGGTTAAAAAAGTTTCTTGTTTGTGAAACCTTTATTCTATTTATGAAAATGTAAAAAAAGGGTGAATTTATATGGATTAATGAGGTGTCTGTGAAGGTTCTCAGTCATCCAGGTCATAGTTATCCGACGAACTTTGAGGTCAAAGGCGACTGGACTTGTATCAACTGGATTTTGTAGTATCTTCAACCAAGTCCAGCTGCCTTTGACCTCAACCTTCGTTGATTTCATTTAGTGTAACGAAACATGTAAAAAAAAAAAAAACCAACAACAAATTGTTTCAGATTTGTGAAACCTTTATTCTATGTTTTCAAGCTTTAACCTCTCCTGAGTTTCCCTTACTTTTTTCCTTACCTGCCGAATGTATCCCCTCTGTGTATAAACCTGTTTCATTGACCTCATTAAGGTGTCATTACTACTTAATGTACTCCAAACGTGTTGTATTACTTTGCTACAACCCCTGTTTTCCTGTTGAAGATGTCATAATGTAACTCAAGAAACACATAAGTTAATTGATTAGTTTATCTATACATTTTCATTTCAAAGGAAAAAGGAAGAAAAACATGTACTTAAGGCATTAAAATACACATTTTAGGAGTGAGTAATGTTCAGGTTATTCATGCTGGGATGATTAGTCAACACAAAATTAATATCCAACTGTATTTATAATAGATTTTTGCTTCTCAAATGTGAAGATTAGATGCTTTACAACATTGCATTTTTAAATTTTTGCTGTTGACTGTTACTTTGGAGCAAAGCTATTTATTTGATAAAGATTTGAAGTTCTCATGAGGCATTTTAAATTATCAACTTTACTAGAAGACAGTTTATTTCAATCCTGCTGTCCTTTTTAATATGTAATAGTATAAATTAATTTTGCCAGTAATAACAGAAATATTTTAGTTATATTGGACATGTGGCAAACAAGAACATGTCTAAAGATGAGAAGAAAACTGCGAAAAACAAATCAAAACAAGTAAATATAATAAAAGGACAATGATTAAACGCCTTAATTTTCCTAGTGTGTGGATATCGACAGACCATGATGATATCGAGAAGGTGGCAAAATCCTGTGGCGCTGAGGTGCACCGAAGGAGTCCTGAAGTGTCCAAAGACTCTTCTACATCACTTGAAACTATCCAAGAGTTTCTCAGGACCCACACAGGTACTTGCACCACGCCAGGCTGTGTTTGTGCAAACTGTAGTGTCACAGCAGGTCAGACTTGTATATTGAAACAACAGCAGGGTGATCTTATCTGCCATGTTTGGTTAGTGACAAAGCGCCAACCTGCTGCCGAGGGGAGACGACTATGCTGTTTCATTTTAAAGCACGCCCTATGTTGACTTTGTTTTCACAGAGGTGGATGTGGTGTGCAACATTCAGGCTACGTCCCCGTGTCTCCATCCGTTCCATGTGAAAGAGGCCCTGAAGATGATCACGGTGCAGGGCTTTGACTCGGTCTTCTCGGTTGTCAGGAGACACCAGTTCCGCTGGCAGGAGGTCAAGAAAGACTGTAAGTCAACAGACTGTTGTCCCAATGCAGTGACTAAGAAGTCAAACCTATTTAATCTGCAAACTCACAACCTTTTCAGTGGTTGATGATGTAGACTAAATCACATATACATCTTAGATTTTTCCACCTGCTATGTTTATTGTAAGCACCAAAGCAAACTCCTTGTATGTGTAAACCTATGTGGCAATAAAGCTGATTCTGATTTAGATTGTTTGGTTTTATTGCAACAAAAACAATTTTATGTGTGTTAATCTTGGCCCCCTCCAATGAACCGCTCCAGTCTAAATCACACTAGGGTCCTGTGTTGCATCTCTTTGTCCCTCGTTTCATGTCATCCCTTCAATGTCGCTATCAAGGAGTTGGGGAGGTGGGGAATAAAATATTCACTGTGCCCATCTGTAACTAAATCATCATTTTTAACATTTAATTTACAGCATGAGGTGAATATTGTACTTTTCTCAGCCATAACACAGTCAAACCTTACAGCTAAGATATTGTGCTGCTGTAGTATACCTGTATGTATTGCATTTTGCCCTCATCTAGACCCTTTGCTCATCTGTAAAGCAGTTATACAGTTTTTTGGAAAAAGCTGCATAAAACCCCAAGTATTTGGATAATAGTTATCTGCGTTTCTTATTCCAACTCAGCCTCTTTCTGTAAATACGTAGTGGATGCAAAATAAAAAAAAAAAGCTGTTTATTGTATTGTAATTGACATTTTAACCCTTAATCTGCCTCTTTCTAGCTCATGAGGTTACCAAGCCGTTAAATCTGAACCCATCCAAACGGCCGCGGCGTCAGGACTGGGATGGAGAGCTGTGTGAGAACGGCTCTTTTTACTTCACCACTAGAGACCTCGTACTGAACGAGGGACTTTTGCAGGTAATTGGGCAGCACAATTAATTGCAGCATTTCATAATTTTATGTTTCCCTTCTTTTCAGTTCTCTTAAACTTACATGTGACTACTGGTGACCTTTGAGTGTGCGGCATGCATCCATGCAAAGATTTTCTTGAATAACTCTTCTTCTACTATTCACTTTGTGTAATGGCTGCTGCAGTTGTTCTTACTGTGTTTTTTACGCTTTCACATTTTTGTTTTTTCTGTTTCCCTCTCTCCAGGGTGGTAAGGTAGCTTACTACGAGATGGAGCCAGAGTTCAGTGTGGACATAGATGTGGACATCGACTGGCCTGTGGCAGAACAGAGGGTTCGCAGGTGAGATGCACACAAACGCTCTGCACTAGAAAGCAGAGAAAAGGGACAATCACAGCGATTGTCAGCGATACAAATCAGATGGATTACTGCGCTGACAATGAGCTTTCAATCGAATGCTTTAGAGACAGTCCAAAAATGAGTAGGAGTGGCGCAAGGTCAAAGAAGGGGGAGGGTGTTGTACTTTTTCTGTTTGCTGAAGGAAGGGTTGTCTGGCTGTGTGGGAGAGGCAGAGAGGGTTTTTTATTGTCTTCTTTAAAAAAATATATTTGTGTTCTCTTCCTTAACATTTTTTTCTCATATGCAGATGTTATCATAAAAGGCTCAAACTGTTGCGTTGATATAGACAGAGAGTCATATCTTTACGCCTTTTTACTTCTATTTATGTACAGTAGCTTAGTAGTTTGAGTACATCTCATGCTTGTTGACTTACCTCATGTGTTTTTCTGTAAGCTGTTTTTGTCTGTCTGTGATTTTATTTTTCACCTTTTCCACAGGTATGGTTACTTTGGACAGAACACACTAGTTCGTCTGATGTTCTGTAAGGTTTCCGGATGTTTAACAAATGGAAGGGAATCCGGAGAAGAGGAGGACTCTATTAGCAGCAGAGACATCGCAGGCATCTGCATGCTTCTGAAAGAAAACGTGGAGGTTGGAATTTGTCAAAACTCTAAAATGCATACGTGTATTGGCTCTTTATAGGGATGCACCGAAATGAAAATTCTTGGCCGAAGCATAAAGTAAATATAATTAAAAAATTTGCAGAATACCAAACATACATTCATATTTTTCCTTTTTTTTTTTTTTTTTACCATTGCATAAATTAAATAGTCAAAATGTCCTTTTTACTTAGTGTTTCGCACAGGATTTGGAGAAACTATGGTGGGTGGGTCCGAGGCCCGAGAGTCCCGTACAAGTAAATTAAATGTGTCCATCTACTTTTCATGTACACATGTAATATGTTTTATACTTATGTAATCCAATTAATCTGATTTCCATACTGTATAGTATGGATGTTAAATTTATCAAGTCTGACCCAGTTTGATAAATAATGTTATGTGGTTCTCGGATCACGTAACATGAAGACTTCATAGCCTCTCTTCAGGTAGGAGACTCATACAGCAACACTTGTCTTTGAAAAGACAGAAAATGACAGGATAAAGCCGCTCATCTGCCTGTCAGCTCGCACTGGTCCGTTTCAGTGGATTTACCATAAAGTCTTGCATACGTGTGCACCTCAAATTTAGGTGCGGCTAGCTTAATTGCCTTCTCAGAAACGAGTGACAGAAACACTCAGGTCAGACCTTTTGTTGCCTTTGCTAAGAAGTCAGCCTCAGATGGTGTGGAGACAATTCAGCAGAACAGTGTCTGCAAACGGTGATTCATGCGTCTTTCTCTGACACTTTAAAATGCTTCCACACTGCCGACATGTCAACGTAATTGTTTGGTAAAACTTATTCGGTCTTTTGACTTATTAGACCGAAGGTGCTTTTTTTTGGTATTTTCGGCCAATTAATTTCGGTGGCCGAACGTTCGGTGCATCCCTACTCTTATCATATGGCACTACCTGT
>NC_060161.1:27263480-27279084 GCF_021292245.1 Micropterus dolomieu | reverse complement strand
AGTCTAAATCACACTAGGGTCCTGTGTTGCATCTCTTTGTCCCTCGTTTCATGTCATCCCTTCAATGTCGCTATCAAGGAGTTGGGGAGGTGGGGAATAAAATATTCACTGTGCCCATCTGTAACTAAATCATCATTTTTAACATTTAATTTACAGCATGAGGTGAATATTGTACTTTTCTCAGCCATAACACAGTCAAACCTTACAGCTAAGATATTGTGCTGCTGTAGTATACCTGTATGTATTGCATTTTGCCCTCATCTAGACCCTTTGCTCATCTGTAAAGCAGTTATACAGTTTTTTGGAAAAAGCTGCATAAAACCCCAAGTATTTGGATAATAGTTATCTGCGTTTCTTATTCCAACTCAGCCTCTTTCTGTAAATACGTAGTGGATGCAAAATAAAAAAAAAAAAAGCTGTTTATTGTATTGTAATTGACATTTTAACCCTTAATCTGCCTCTTTCTAGCTCATGAGGTTACCGAGCCGTTAAATCTGAACCCATCCAAACGGCCGCGGCGTCAGGACTGGGCTGGAGAGCTGTGTGAGAACGGCTCTTTTTACTTCACCACTAGAGACCTCGTACTGAACGAGGGACTTTTGCAGGTAATTGGGCAGCACAATTAATTGCAGCATTTCATAATTTTTAATTTAATTTCATAAATGTTTCCCTTCTTTTCAGTTCTCTTAAACTTACATGTGACTACTGGTGACCTTTGAGTGTGCGGCATGCATCCATGCAAAGATTTTCTTCAATAACTCTTCTTCTACTATTCACTTTGTGTAATGGCTGCTGCAGTTGTTCTTACTGTGTTTTGTGCGCTTTCACATTTTTGTTTTTTGTTTCCCTCTCTCCAGGGTGGTAAGGTAGCTTACTACGAGATGGAGCCAGAGTTCAGTGTGGACATAGATGTGGACATCGACTGGCCTGTGGCAGAACAGAGGGTTCGCAGGTGAGATGCACACAAACGCTCTGCACTAGAAAGCAGAGAAAAGAGACAATCACAGCGATACAAACCAGGTGGATTACTGCGCTGACAATGAGCTTTCAATCGAATGCTTTAGAGACAGTCCAAAAATGAGTAGGAGTGGCACGAGGTCAAAGAAGGGGGAGGGTGTTGTACTTTTTCTGTTTGCTGAAGGAAGGGTTGTCTGGCTGTGTGGGAGAGGCAGAGAGGGTTTTTTATTGTCTTCTTTAAAAAAAAATATTTGTGTTCTCTTCCTTAACATTTTTTTCTCATATGCAGATGTTATCATAAAAGGCTCAAACTGTTGCGTTGATATAGACGGAGAGTCATATCTTTACGCCTTTTTACTTCTATTTATGTACAGTAGCTTAGTAGTTTGAGTACATCTCATGCTTGTTGACTTACCTCATGTGTTTTTGTGTAAGCTGTGTTTGTCTGTCTGTGATTTTATTTGTTTAGTTCATTTCATTCTTTTCCACAGGTATGGTTACTTTGGACCAGTTCGTCTGATGTTCTGTAAGGTTTCCGGATGTTTAACAAATGGAAGGGAATCCGGAGAAGAGGAGGACTCTATTAGCGGCAGAGACACCGCAGGCATCTGCATGCTTCTGAAAGAAAACGTGGAGGTTGGAATTTGTCAAAACTCTAAAATGCATACGTGTATTGGCTCTTTATAGGGATGCACCGAAATGAAAATTCTTGGCCGAAGCATAAAGTAAATATAATTAAAAAATTTGCAGAATACCAAACATACATTCATATTTTTCCTTTTTTTTTTTTTTACCATTGCATAAATTAAATGGTCAAAATGTCCTTTTTACTTAGTGTTTCGCACAGGATTTGGAGAAACTATGGTGGGTGGGTCCGAGGCCCGAGAGTCCCGTACAAGTAAATTAAATGTGTCCATTTACTTTTCATGTACACATGTAATATGTTTATACTTATGTAATCCAATTAATCTGATTTCCATACTGTATAGTATGGATGTTAAATTTATCAAGTCTGACCCAGTTTGATAAATAATGTTATGTGGTTCTCGGATCACGTAACATGAAGACTTCATAGCCTCTCTTCAGGTAGGAGACTCATACAGCAACACTTGTCTTTGAAAAGACAGAAAATGACAGGATAAAGCCGCTCATCTGCCTGTCAGCTCGCACTGGTCCGTTTCAGTGGATTTACCATAAAGTCTTGCATACGTGTGCACCTCAAATTTAGGTGCGGCTAGCTTAATTGCCTTCTCAGAAACCTCAGATGGTGTGGAGACAATTCAGCAGAACAGTGTCTGCAAACGGTGATTCATGCGTCTTTCTCTGACACTTTAAAATGCTTCCACACTGCCGACATTTCAACGTAATTGTTTGGTAAAATTTATTCGGTCTTTTGACTCATTAGACCGAAGGTGCTTTTTTTTGGTATTTTCGGCCAATTAATTTCGGTGGCCGAACGTTCGGTGCATCCCTACTCTTATCATATGGCACTACCTGTTTTTCTCCATCAGGTCGTACTGCTGACCTCCAGCACGGACCCAGTGGCCCAGTCAGTGGCTAAGAAAGTGAGTGAGACGACGGACTGCAGTGTCATACAGGTGGGAGAGGATCCACTGAAAGATTTGGAGCGAGAGGTGGAGAAGAGGGAGTTCAAATGGGAGGAAGTGGCGTACATGGGTAAAGCAGCTCAGCCTTTAAGTATTTACCATAATATAGTTTGGGTCTGTTTTGGCATCCATGACATCCCCCAGGGCTCCGTTCTTGTGCCTCTTCTGTTAAACATCTACATGGATTTATTTTTATACTCATTCAACAAGCATTTGCTTATAGTGAACCTTAACTGCATTGGTTACCACCAGCAGTGTTAGATTCCATCGACATAGACTAATATACAATGAATTTAGATAACTGAAAGGGGCTTTATTAGCATGGGAAACACGTTTACATTGTCAAAGTAAGTGAAAATAAACACATGTATGTTGGCATGGAAATGGTATGTTGCCAACCGTTTTTGAAGAACTCATTAATAAAAAGAGAATGACAGAAGTACTACTACGTTAATCAGCTGGGCCACAGCTCTGACCTAAACCCTAGTTAATGTGGCCAGACCAAAATAAGGAGTATAGAAGAAGGAAAGGTTAAGGATAGAAACAATATAAAATCCATCCATCGTCAACCGCTTATCCTGTGCAATATAAAATAATAAAAACATGCATAAAAGACTACATATAGGGGAAACAATTTTCTGCTATTACATAGGTAAAATAAATTGATACTGCTATAAGTCTCTAAAAAAAAAAATATATATATATTTAAAAATATAAAAAATAAATGTGTGTGAATACAGTCTTTATATATTTCTCTCTTTGCTCCCCTTCCCATGTTTTCTGCTCACAGATAACAACAAACCAGATGTCAACTGTCTGAAGAAGGCGGGTGTGAGTGCAGTACCTGGAGATGCTCTGGACGTAACCCTTGGAGCTGCAAGGTACATCTGCAGCAGTGTCCCGGGAATGGGAGCTGTGGGGGAGTTTGCCGAACGCATTCTGCTGCAAAATCGAAGTGCAAAGCCAGCAGCAGTTGAAGCAGGATTGCAGTGACAGCCCCATGACATGTAAAGGTTTTAGTTTATTCGTTTCCTTATGGGGGGGGGGATTCATGTCCCAATAATGATTTTAGGTGTGTGTGTGCGCTATTTATTGATGTAATTCTGTATGATTATTTCCATAAATTTTGGGGTGTGGTTGATTTTGTTGAATTGTCTATCCTGAAGTACCAACTGATTTTGTTGTGTGAAGAATTATCAACAAAGTAGTGAAGAAGACTACGTTCAGACTGCAGGCCTTAATGCTCAATTCCGATTTTTTTTCCCAGTTTCCATTTTTGTTTTTTTGTTCGACTGTTCATATTGTGGTTTAAATGTGGCCCACCTCAGACTCCCGTGTGAACTGGCCTTGGGGCCTAGATCTGCCAACTAATGCCTATTGTTAGCAGAAAACAAAACACCCGACATTTCCTTAGACCTGTAGACCAGTACAGACCTCAGCTGCCCTGCCAATCTCTCACTCTCTCAAAATATCTTCCAAAATCCAATATACCTGTAAAATAGCACTATGACATTGACACATATGACACTATTTAGTTTTCACTGACAACACTATTGTATGGGGACTGATATTGTTTTGAAAAAGCCTACTATAGAGAGAATGATTATTTTAAGCAATAAATACACATTGTTTGTATTATTCTATTGTATTTATGAATATCCTCTCTTCTCGTAAAAGTAAATACATTTCATAATTATTTTTCTAGCTTCAGACCCCCTAAAATAGGCCTAAGGACATCTATGATTGTAACACACATATGAGAATATCTGTGCTTTTGCTTTTTGAAAAGCAAAACTTTCTTGTGCATGTGCAGCATCACCATCATCCCACGCCTGACCCCGTTTCACACAAAACTTAAAATAAAATAATTTTATCAAGGGAAAGCGTTGTTTTTACACAGGAAAGTCAGGGTGAAGTGTAATTTCTGTCTTTGCCTGCACATGTGAAAGATGAAGCAGCATTATCAACTGCAAAGACGGCAGCCGTGAGCGCCAAAAGTTCCAGTTTCACATGTCAGGTTGCTGGGTTGCAAGAAAAGCTATTTAATTAAGATTAGGACTGCCTGCCAATTCTCTCATTTTGAGTTGTATTGCATGAAATGTGAAGCTACCGCCAGGCGCCGATTAGCTAAACTGCCTCTGTTATGGTAAATAGTTTTGAGTCGTTCACTGAACGTTTCGTTCATAAGACCTAATCATGTGTATGACTCAGGAGGAAGGGGTTGTCTCAGTGAGTGATTTGTTCATTTTCACGCATGCGTGAAGGATCTTGGACTCTTCAATCACTCGTCACACGGCAGCTGCAAGGTCTCCTTCAGCACAGGAAACAGAACTGATTAGTTCACGACTCTCAACTGTGGGTCTCTAGGTCTGAGTCGTTCATTTGTTACGTGACAGCTACTGTGGAGCAGGAATGAACTACTCGTTCACCGCTTACATGGGTCCTCCTCAGTCTTTCGTTCAGAGGTCGTCTCCTCTCCAAAACAAACAGACCCGGTCATTAAAACATTAAAACACATCCACATAGCAACGTTAGCGTTAGCCCTGTGGTGTGTTACAGCTAACAGCTGATCCGGTCCGCCAGAGAGACGCAACGCAACTTTTCCTTTTCATTTACGAACAGAGCCGTGCTGTTGTTTTACAGCTCGTGACTGGTAAACAACCTGGCAATGTTTGAGAGCGATGTGCACATGTGTGTTTCTCTGTCTGCAGAATCAGGACCTGATGTGGCCCATTCTGCGTCCAGACCTGCCAAACTGCTGCGTTTAAATAAATTGTTACTATTTCTCTGTTCCTCTCTGAGCTGGAGTTCTTTAAGAACTTGGTGGCTTGATCCAGATTATTATTAAAGTGGTTGAATTTTAATAAGAGTGTGTTTATTCATATAGTGTATCAAGCTTATTACTTCAGTATATTTACTGCAAATCTGATGAATATTTTACTCATGGATAGGGATGTTAGGCTACTGTATGAATGAGCACTTTAGAGATAATGATAGTAATTATATACGTAAGCCTTTATATGGCTGGTCTGGTTGTTTACTATTCAGGAAAGATTGTGAAAATGGAAGGATTGCATATAGACAACATATTTCTGTGGTTTTTACATGGTTTGAATTTGGTTGTGGGCCCAGGGGTGTTTATATAATGATGATATACAGTAATCAAGAGGTGAATTTGTGCATTATACTTTGTCAAATAAAGCAAGCCTTCCGTGTTTGAAAATGGTGCTGTTTTTTAATTGTCCACTAGAGGGCTGCAGCGCCACAATAACCAGCCTAGTTCAAATGAACGAAATGACTCAAAAAAAGATTAGTTCATTATAATGAACGACATTTGAATGAACGACTCTGTCAAAAGAAGCGAACTTGCCATCAGTAATGGTAAAATAAGCTGACAAGCTGCTGGCTGTAGCTTCATGGTTCGAATTACGGGGGAGATGGGGGGGGTCTGAACTTGAACTTGTATTTTATGTGTCTTTAGTTCTGTATCAACACTGTGTTGTTTTGAGCGGTCATGATGGTCTTCTGTTTTGTGTCTGGCAGTTTTGCGCTAGAATACTTGGTGACCTCTGACTACAAAAGTTGTGGTATGGGGAACCCATGAACTGGTGTAATGAATTTGATTTATCATCATCTACAGACTGCACACATTAGTTCAATAAGCAAGGATATTGTAAGCTTTGTAACATTTTAGTTCACTGAAGACCGCGCCAGTGTTGTACTGGGTTTTCTTTTGGACCCGGAAAAAAAGTTGACCCCCGTTTGTCACTTTATAGTGCACACCCTGTGTAGCTTCATATTTTACATACAAAAAAAGAATAGTATATCTTCTCATCCAACTCTCTGCAATAAAGTTAGTCAAACAATTTCTCTAAAGCTCAATCTTGAGACAATGACCACAGTTTGCAAGAATAATAAATGTCCAGATGAATCAGAAAATGTGATTGTTTTAATAAATGATCAGCATGTCATTTTATATACAACATTATAATCTCTCAGCTGTATTAATAAACTATTCACAGTCAGACAACATCTGCCAACAGCAAGTTTTAAAGATGCAATGTAAGAATGTAAAGCATGTGAACTGTTTTTGTATGTAAAGGACTTAGGGCGTTTTTTACAGGAAAATCTAAAGGATGTGACATTTATGCACACTTCCGAGTGATTCATCTTCTGCCCTCCTACAACGGTGCAGTGTGCAACACTAGCAAACGTTAGCTTAGAAATTGAGTCCGCAAACATCAACAAACGACTTGATCAATCACAAAATACAGTCCAGCACAAACTCTGATGTCAAAATTAACATTACTGCAAAGCATGTGCAACTATTGTCATATTGTGATTGCAGCTGGCTAATGTTGGCTAACGTTAACTGGTTAATACAGACAAATTGCTAGCTAGCAAACTAGATACGGTCTTGAGTGGATAACGTCAGCTAATTCACCTGGGACCTCCAGGGCTGATCTGGCTGGCAGATTGTCTGGTTTGCCGTTTGCAGGTTACTTTGTGGGCTGGCATATCGGGGCGGTCGGCACCAGATCCAAGCAACAGGAGAAGCTATGGTGGGAGACACGCTCCGTCAGCTCTTGTGCTAAATAATACGTAGGGTCATTCTTTTTGTCCAAATTTCACTTATCTTCTTACTTCTAATAAACCTGTCGACTAGTACTACTAGTAGAGGAGAGCCGGGACGATTGAAACACTTTTCAGATAAATGTCATTTTAAAATATAACGTTACAGACAGAAATCATTTGTTGTCATCAACAACTCACGTGTGTGCTCTATCAATACCAGGTGTTATCTTGTTAAAATGTGGAACGACTTCAGTATATCACTTTGAACGAAAGATACACATAACTAGAACAGCTAATGCACATTTGGATTAGATATTGGCTGCCCTTTTTATGCACATCTGCAGCCTGTTTTCCTGGTCTACTGTGAAGACCCTGTTATTTGGCTGTGAGTGCCAGCCTGCAGCCTAGTGGACTCTGCCCCCCGCCTCCCGCCGTATCTAAATAAGGTTGAATGGCTGCATGTCGGGACACCTGTTTCAATCGTCCCGACAGTGACTCCTGACGTTTAAACTTCACTAGCTTCTAAACTGTAAAACTTTGACATTTAAAACTTCAGGAAAGTGTGACGTATCCACCTGATTTTTCCCTGTTCTGTTAAGTTCTGTGGACTGTACGTGCTGAGGTAGTTTGGCATATCAGACGTGTATGGTCTCTGAGAAAATCACTGTGTTTCATTCGTCCCTCTTTCAACCGTCCCAGCTCTCTTCTACTACTAAAGTTACTTCTTCTTCTTTGTACGTATTTAACGTAGAGACAACACGCGCTCTGTAGAGCCGTTAGGGCAACTGTAGAAACATGGCGGCGCTACATGGTGACGTCCATGTAAGAGGACCCGCGTTGTATGTAGATAGAAACAGCTCATTCTAAGGTAATAAAAACAAACTGTGCATTATGTAAAGTCTTTATACTCCACTGAAAACATACAATGTATATTACATTGTATTTCTGTTAATAGAACCTTTAAGCCATTATGTTACGATTGCTTTCAACGAGCTAATCTAAACTATAAAATTCACTTGCGGCCAAATAGCTGTAACATAACCTAAGCTGGGCTTGGCTGGTGTTCTTTTGCTATGTGCTACCTATCAAGATGTGCAACTTAGCAGTTCTTTGCATGCACATTAGACTCTGTCATCAATTTGCACTAAGGTAGCGTTTTTCTACAAAGCAGCATAAATCATTGGCTGGCTGTGCAGCGTTGTTCTGGCGTCAGTTGCTTCGTGGCGTTGGCTGATGGGGTGATTTGCAGACGGCAAGATAGTATCGTAGAGCCTGTTAAAGAATATGCTTAGGGGACTTGTAACAGGGAAAGGTAAGACAGGTCCAGCTTAGAGTCATTAGCTGACCCTGCAAGTGTCCACTGACCTTCCAGCTCTAGTTCTCTCATGTAACTGTCCTTGTTAGGGAGACAACAGTTAGACTGATATGATAGAGACAGTAGCTCAGGCATCAGGCTAGCAGATATCTGTGTTGCGTGGGAATGTTTGTGAAAGATTTGAGTATGAGAATGTTTACAAGAACTCACTGACTCCACAGATTAAGTACAACTCATGGAGAGTAATAGATTCCAGTATGACGTAGCACTGGAGTCTAAACATCAGATAGATAAGTTGTTCTAGGTTAAGGCCAGCTAAAGATGACCTAATAGGGAATCCTACAGGAACTAGGGGGAAAACAGATATTTAGGATATGTTATCCTTCAGATTTGGTGTTGGCATTTGACGTTTTGTGTGCTTGTACTGTATCTACTCGGCCAAACAATATTTCTTTAACAGAGCCGATGGTCCAAAGAAAATAAAGCAACTTTACAAATATAATTCTTTCATTTTCTAGCATTCAGTGTGTTCATGTGTTCATTTCAGTGTTCGGTCTCGCGTATGTCATGTCACTGTTTTGGCCAATGCCTGGGATGTTGAGCAATAGGATGCTCACTGCAGGAAACTTTAATAACAAGAATCCTTTTGAACATTTACACATATAACCTTAAAGAGGCCAACAGTGAATGTTTATATATATTTATATATATATAATACAACCATGATTTATGATGATGATGTATATTAAAAAGAGAAGAAGAAACAAGTAACTTTCAGGTGTTGTTCTGTCACTCATTCATGTTTACTGGCGTGATGATCAGAGGCCCATCGTTCTTTCCGGATTTATTAGTGCAGGGGCTGAAGAACGGATAGATGCATTCACTGAAAGTGTCATTGAAAGTGTAGATGTGGAGTTTAGCATCAACGTTGTAAAAAGACACCTGTGAAGAAGAACAACGAGGACATACAACAAAAGAGAAATAGGTACATCTGGTAAAACAAACTGGATATTTGTCAAATTCTGTTCACTTTGTAGAAGACAAAAGTCAAAATTCGTAAAATGTATTTCCCATACTGCACCTGTCCTTTCTCATAGTCCACAAATATCCCAATCTTATTTGGTCGGAGGTTCAGATCGACATCTGTGGATGCTTTAGAGCGAAAAGCGTACTTGTTCCTGAGGAGAGGAATGAGGGTGAGGACAAGGGAAAGTAGAGGATAGTTAATTATCAGAAAATTAAATGAAGGTAAAGCATAAGAAATTTGAGTAGGCTGTATCAACTAGGCTATATTCTCTAACATTTCTGTCTGCCTTATCTCTCATTTTTGATATTTTAGTACAGCATACACCCTGCTTAACTTCCGTACTTAGCGAAAAGCAACACCCTTCAAAGCATTTGAAATCAATAATTTGTGAAGAACTGACAGTAAAGAAACAAAGATGGTTGAAAGCTGAGAAGATGATTCCAATGATTGCAAAAAGAAGTCAGATTGTATGGAAGTCTGTGGCAAAATGAGGCTACTTCTCACTTGATTTGTTACCTCAGAACATAGAACAATTTCCTAATGAGTTTATGGTCTCCTTTGTTAGTTTCAAGTCTTCTTCAATACAGCATGAGGTTCATTTAGTAAATTATGGTCCCGTTTAGAGGAAAACAGACGATAAAGCAGGGTATGCTTTAGGACGTGGCTACCTTGTGATTGACGCTATCAGGTCGCTACCACAGCGACCTGTCCATCAGGATAGAGGTGAATGGTAGCCTATGTGTTGCACTGTGTACATTTAACTAGCCATGAAATTGTTTCTGGTTGCTGTTGGTATGTTCGTCTAAGACAGGAGTTCTTAACCTTTCTGGAAGTCCGACCCCTTTTAGAGGTTTAAAAATTGTATTCTATTGGCAGTGAGCGTTCTGTTATGTTTATGCACCTTGGGTGCCTCACGTTTTCAAAAGAGCGCTCTGAGCACACAGAGTTGAAAAAACGTCAACTCTGGGCAGAGAAGTGACCAATCTTATTCACATTTTTTTTCCATTGTCCAATCTAATGAAGAGACGGATCATTTGTGCTGATGGAAGTTTACAGTTGCTTGAATTGTCCGGAGACTCAACAGTCTGTCCCCAACTCATCCTAAAATAAGCCTTAAACCGACCATCATTAAGACGAAGCCCCTGGACCAACTGGTAGGCTACTACCAGCGGTGTCTCCTCTTTATAAGATCTCATGTACCCACACCGATCTCCCTTTCCCTGTCTCCTGGTTGTTTGTAGGCTACAACTCTCACACTCACAGTGCCAGAGCAGGAGCAATTCCGTTTGTCTATTTTTTTTAAAGCAGATGTTTTAAACAACAAAAGACACAGACCTGTGCGTTGTGATCAAGTTTCTGCTAATATGACAGTTATTACTTAGCAGCAAACCAAAAATTACAGATCGCTGGCGCTATAATGTTTGATTAGACTGACAGGACAGCTGATTCGGTGGTTGCCTAGCAACGTGATAAAAGGGCAGCGCTTTGCTCTTTTCCAAATTCAACCAAAAAAAGGCACTGCTGTGCGCCTCGCATTTTTGAACCTGTAAAGTGCAAAGTGTTCACCCAAAGTGATTCCATTTACAACTATAGTCCGTCTAGTTATTTTCAAGTTGTTTTAGTTAATTTTAACATTTTGGTCGCCTAAAAATATCTTGTTGAGCATTCAGCTGTAATAAAAAAGACTAATTGCGTTTTCAGACCAAAAGCGAAGTGAGCGTTGGGGGCGGTGCGTTTACATACAAAGTCAATGGAAAGATGCGGAGAACCGCGATTTCTTGTCAGGCGGTGCGGAGGGGGCACTGCTGGCAACACGAAGGCCTTTGCGGTAATTGAAAATGTTCAACTCAAGCGAGAAAGTTGCACGGCGTTGAAATTATCCGGACGTCACTGACGGCTTCAAAGCATTGTGAGGAGTGGACCAGGCAGAACAGAGAAGTAAAACTCGGCTGGCCGACGTAGAGCTGCTAAACTGTGGGGAAAAGCCGAGGACAGAGCCGCGCTGCAGTTTTTGGACAAATAAACACCCGTAGTCGGACTGGATGATGGTCTGACAACTACGCCGTTTACTCGCGGTTAGGCGCCCGGAATAAACTGCTTTTATTAATTATTTATTTATTAGCTTTTTACTTTAGTTTTTGGGATTACAATGTTGATTTATCTTCACTTGAGCTTCTCAGCAGCTAGCTTCCATGCACTTATGGTTCCAGTGTTGTTAGTGTCGTTTGGCATGCAGAGCTCTGTTGGACTACTACTTCATATTTATATAAAAAACGGACAAAACTGGACATTGCTTGGAGAAAAGAAAGCGAGGAGGTTGAACTAACTGGTGAGTTCAGAAAACATTTGTATGTAACTTTATTCCAGCTATCGTTGTACTTTACTGTGAACAAGTTAGCATAGCATAGCCCAGCTCGATCCGAACTCTATTCAGAAAACAAACATTTAAAAAGTTGTCCTGCTGACAGACCTGACAAAAACATGAATTCATATTTAACAAATCTGCATCATATTGTAGTTTTTTTCTGTTCACTTTGATCCGTTTAATGCAATTAAATCACAGCAAAATGTTTACTTTGGGTTCATCAAGCTGTTGTAATTGCGAGTTGTGTTTATTTGCGTTATTGCGTTGTGTGTGAACACTTGGCTTTTAAGGCTGTGTTTTGCAATATCACAGTTAACGCTAATTATGGATTCTCCTTACAAACTAGCCAGCTCCGCTCTCACCCAAACCCAAGATGGCAAAGGTCAAAATGCCAAACTCGAGGTTTCAAAATGATAGTGCACAAGCCAATGGGTGACGTCATGGTGCTACGTCCACTTGTTTTATACAGTCTATACTCTTTATACTTCCTCACCTGACTTCCTCCTTCCCCCGTCATAATTACTACAGCCACTAGAGGTTGCAGCCTATGGTGAGGACAGGCAGCATATTGAGTAATTAACTGATGACTCACTTGTCTCTTAGGCTGAGGAACCAGTATCCGTTGCTTGGGGTAACTTCAATCGCTCCTTTCCTGTTGATTGATTCCTTTGCCACCCCCAGATCCCAGTCCGTCTTCCCTCCCACCTCCACCTGTTCACAGGAAGTACGACATTTATACAATCAAACACTAAAATATAGAAAAAGGCTGGAAGGCATGTAAATATTTGTATGACCGATTTGTATCATTTTTCAATATTGTGGGATCTCCAGAAAATCCGTTATGTTAAGATCAGATAATAAACTTCTAGTAATGATAAGACAATACAATTTACAAATTAAATGAATCACATTTAACAATTATCTTTACCCATATGGTTCCTGCCCTCTTGCAGAAGCACTACCACATTTTTCAAGAAAATTACCAGAAAAATCAGGAATTTGTCTGTGTCCAATACATACAATACATAAGGAGAGAGCCTCTTACCTCCCAGTAGTGCCTACCGGAGAAGATCATCTCCCTCCCCAGGACACAGATAACTCTGTCAAACCTCTCTGGATTATCTGGAAGCATCTGGTGTCGTTCTACACACCTCACCTGCAGAAACACACCAAAGTTTACACCAAACTTCATCGACAACACAGTCACTGATACAGAAGGCCATTATTCAGCTCAACGCAGCTTTAATGGCTCCAGGTGAAAAAGTGGAAAAAACATTTCAAAATGTATTCATCTATATTCTTGAAACACCAGACTCACATGTGATTTTTGCAAAAAAAAAAAACAATAACAATTTTAGTCATTATTTTTAGACACATTTTCAAGATTACAAATAAATTGCACATATTTTGAATCCCTTAAAACTGACTGATAAAGACTGCATTCAAAAACAAGCTCACAGATATACAGTAATGATGATACTCAATCTGCTCTGAATGATTCATTAATCTGTGATTTATTAATTTAACAGACATCTTACACTCTTCAGGTCCTCTGACATAATCAGTCTGGGATGGGCCGTGTTGGAGTCCAGAGTCACATCCACTTTGTTGATGGAAGAAGAAAAATGTAAAGAATTATATTATTATTCTGTATTTAGTTGTGTCTGCAAGCTGACTTCATGTGCCCGTAACATTGTTCTTCACTGTTTTTTCACTTTGAATCCGTGTGAATGTTTACACACCTGCATACTCCTGTACCCTCTTGATCCCTGCAGAAAAACAGTTTCATTAAAACAAGACAAAATGTTAAAACTCACTATTGCACTGTATAAATGTGTCCAATTAACCTGAATAAGGTGGAATGGTCACATGAATATGTGCAGTATGATGTTTAACATAGAGTCACTCACTAGTTTGTATCTGGGAAATTTAAGGTGGTAGATATCAATCACTGGTTTATGACTTTATGATTAGCCTATGTAAAGGTGGAGGGGGAGTGGACACTCACTGGGCTGTGTTCGGACTGGACTGGATGCCAGTACTGAGGCAGGAAAACCTGGAGAAGAACAAGGACACATGCATCAGGAGCTGAACACCTGTAGTAAGTGTAACTCCCAAACTCCTGAATGCTTTTAGGGAATAGTCTTTGTGACAAATAAAGTAATGTTGTTCTGTACTAGTTAGAGCCATTTTTGTTTGATTTGGAAAAGTCATAAGTAATCTAAATAACTCTTTAAATGGGCTAAACTCACAGTCATGAACAGCTCATACTAAGCTTTGCCACCAGAGGACAGTGTTTCAGCACTTTATCTATTGTTGTGTCTAAAGCTAGAGGACTTAAAGAAGGGTGTGATTTTTTTTTTAGAGGGGATACTGACTCATCGTCCTCTTCTCTGATACCAAAATCATGAAAATCTTTGTTTAAGATAAAAAAAAACCCTGCTCTTTTAAGTCTTTATGTTGACTATCAACTAATACTGACAACCTTTTGCTCAGACTCAATGCTTGCAAGTAAAACAGTTCTTGATTTTAACGGACTTCATGTATTCGTTGTTAGTTATCTTTGAAAACAAGCCTTCTCTTTTGCATTTGACTAACCTGTTTCTGCGATAGTCTTCAGCTGTTCCTGGAAGCTCTCCATCTGAGCTGCCAGCGACCTGTAGATGGTCCCTGTTCCCACGTCGGAGTTCACTGACACCCCAGACCAGTCTTTGGCACGTGGAGAAGTGGAGAGGATGGGGAACGTCTGGAAAGTAGATGGAAATAAGCCAAATCATGCAGAATTCAGCTCTGCTCTGGTTTCCCACAGTGTATGTCAGTATATCATTACATTTGACCTTACTAGATCCTCACCAACCTTGACACAGTGTACGTAGTCTTCTGATTGGGCGAGCTCGGAGAGGGCGTTTTCCCTCCTCCGCAGTTCTTCAACCTCCAGCTCCAGCTGTCGTATCATGGCATCGGCCTGGTGCTCGGCCGCCTTCCGACTCATCTCCATCACCTCCATCAGCTCTGCCTGGGAGTGCTCAATGGCAGACACTAGTGCGGAAAACAGGCAAACACTGCCCGCTGTCTCTCGCTCAACTGTCATCTGGGGAATTAATGAGTCAGTGATGTAATTAACCACAATAACATTCAAGTAAAAAAAAAATCTAATTTTGGAATATGCCTAAAGATTGGGTAAAAGCCCAAAGATTGTCTAAAACCACAAGAATTATGGAATAAATATGCCAATTAGACCTTAAAATTTTAAAATAGACTTGCAAAATTGGGTTAAACCCCAAAAGTCAGTTAAACCCAGGCAGAACATTGATAAACACATGAATAAACATGAACGTTTGGGTAAAATCCCACAAGTTATTGAATGAATACCCCAAATTAGTAAATGAAATGTACATGTCAATAATGAAAGAAAAATCCAGGTCAAACTTTAAAATGTAGTGAATGAAACAAAGAAAAACTAAAGAATTCACAAAATGTTTAGGGGCAAAACAAAAGTTGAGTAAACCTGAAAATGTTTGTGACAGTGTGTTTATAAAAGCTGATAAAGGAATGAGGGTTTACAGGTTTTGCCACACAACTGTGGTATTTACATGAGTGTGTGATTGTGTATGTGTTTCATGTTCATACGTCTCGGTGCTTTAACTTGAATGCACTGTGTGTGTGTGTGTGTGTGTGTTTATCTACCTCCAGTTCGGTCACAGACATTCTGATCTCCTCGATCTTCGTGATTCTCTGTCGGATCATTTCCTGGATCT
>NC_060161.1:27228507-27263380 GCF_021292245.1 Micropterus dolomieu | reverse complement strand
CTGCTCTTTTAAGTCTTTATGTTGACTATCAACTAATACTGACAACCTTTTGCTCAGACTCAATGCTTGCAAGTAAAACAGTTCTTGATTTTAACGGACTTCATGTATTCGTTGTTAGTTATCTTTGAAAACAAGCCTTCTCTTTTGCATTTGACTAACCTGTTTCTGCGATAGTCTTCAGCTGTTCCTGGAAGCTCTCCATCTGAGCTGCCAGCGACCTGTAGATGGTCCCTGTTCCCACGTCGGAGTTCACTGACACCCCAGACCAGTCTTTGGCACGTGGAGAAGTGGAGAGGATGGGGAACGTCTGGAAAGTAGATGGAAATAAGCCAAATCATGCAGAATTCAGCTCTGCTCTGGTTTCCCACAGTGTATGTCAGTATATCATTACATTTGACCTTACTAGATCCTCACCAACCTTGACACAGTGTACGTAGTCTTCTGATTGGGCGAGCTCGGAGAGGGCGTTTTCCCTCCTCCGCAGTTCTTCAACCTCCAGCTCCAGCTGTCGTATCATGGCATCGGCCTGGTGCTCGGCCGCCTTCCGACTCATCTCCATCACCTCCATCAGCTCTGCCTGGGAGTGCTCAATGGCAGACACTAGTGCGGAAAACAGGCAAACGCTGCCTGCTGTCTCTCGCTCAACTGTCATCTGGGAAATTAATGAGTCAGTGATGTAAGACCTTTAAAGACCGGCACCAATTAAAGTTTGTACATTTTTAGCTGCATTGAGATTCTCTGAAACACAGAAACATAGTGCCAACAGTGAAGTATTAATGAACACAGAAAGTTTGGTAAAAACTGGTTTAAGTTCTCCAAAAGTTAAAGAATATATTTGAATTCCTAAATCAATATAATTAACCACAATAACATTCAAGTAAAAAAAAAATCTAATTTTGGAATATGCCTAAAGATTGGGTAAAAGCCCAAAGATTGTCTAAAACCACAAGAATTATGGAATAAATATGCCAATTAGACCTTAAGATTTTACAATAGACTTGCAAAATTGGGTTAAACCCCAAAAGTCAGTTAAACCCAGGCAGAACATTGATAAACACATGAATAAACATGAACGTTTGGGTAGAATCCCACAAGTTATTGAATGAATACCCCAAATTAGTAAATGAAATGTACATGTCAATAATGAAAGAAAAATCCAGGTCAAACTTTAAAATGTAGTGAATGAAACAAAGAAAAACTAAAGAATGCACAAAATGTTTAGGGGCAAAACAAAAGTTGAGTAAACCTGAAAATGTTTGTGACAGTGTGTTTATAAAAGCTGATAAAGGAATGAGGGTTTACAGGTTTTGCCACACAACTGTGGTATTTACATGAGTGTGTGATTGTGTATGTGTTTCATGTTCATACGTCTCGGTGCTTTAACTTGAATGTGTGTGTGTGTGTGTGTTTATCTACCTCCAGTTCGGTCACAGACATTCTGATCTCCTCGATCTTCGTGATTCTCTGTCGGATCATTTCCTGGATCTCCTGCTCCGACACACTTAGTTGGACCTACACACACACAAACACACACAAACGCACACTTTGAATAGGATTATATACGAATTTATATTTCTACCTCAGTCCTGAGCATGCAATGGGACATTTTGCATTTTGAGCACAGAAATCAACTTTTTTCAAGCTGGGTTTCCAAAACTACATAAAATACTTAGGGCTTACTTATGGCTGTGATTTGCCCACCTACTATTCTCCCTGTGCTTCCCTACTTTCCTTGAATCCAATAATCTTACTAGCAGAGAGTGCAGGCACACATGTAGCACTAGTCTCCAATATTGTAGTTTGAGTACAGTAATAATCAGTTTAAAAATTTGTCAAGATTTCAAAACACTTGGCGCAGCCTTGTGAACCTCTTCCTGTTTAGCTAGATGTTACTGTTCGGAGGCTCAGGAACTATATTTTATGATATTTTATGAAGAACCACTTAGTCTGGTGTTTCTGACCATACAAATACAACTTAGAGGGTTTTATCCCTTACACACCAGAGGCCAAAGTCTAGACTGCATTGTGTCCTAACAGAATTTGCTTTGTTTGGCCAAGATTTCCAAACATGAGAAACTTCTTGCAATGACAGCCGTTGTTCTCTGGCTAAAATAAAGGCACTGTAGGGGCCTAAATGCAATTAGCTGATAAATAATTTTAATTTATGTGTTAAACAGTAATTTACATGATTCATTTATGTAGAGGGAATTGGAGGTAATATTTACAGTATGTACAGGTTGATGCAGTTAATATTTACAGTAATGCAAGGAGTTAGTTGTGTATTATCTAAAATGTGTGTGGATAATTTAGAGTGTGTTTTACCTTTAACCGCATGCACCTTTAAGTGCTTGGAATACTCTCACGAGAGTTTATGAAGTTACCTTAGTGGACAGTCAGGCAAGCAGAGAGTGGAGGCTCACAGTTTTTTGACCTTTCTGTCTCCCTCTCCCTTATTTGTCATTAATGAATCATTTTTATTTTCTGTAATATTCCTGTGCGGATACATTTTTACGAGTGGTCCTGTGGATTTATTGATGTGGAATTGGACTAAGGGAGTGGATGAAGCGTCAAGCTAGGGCTTCATTAAGTGGAAACCTACAGACAAAAAAACAAATCTGAATCATTCAATTCAAACATCTTTCTGTTTCTCAGTCCTGTTTTCTTACCTTGGTTTGCATCCATTCTTCTTCGACAGTCACTGTGTCGTGATCCCAGTGGTCCTCTGTCTCACATTCAGGGCAGAGACATACTTGGTCAGTCTTACAGTACCTCTGAAATCAGTGAGAGAGAGTGTTGCAGTGTCAAACCTTTACCTGCCATGAAAATATTAAACAGCCCCACCTTAAGAGGGTATAGACTATTCTTCTTGTTCCTCAATTAAAATAATAAGCTAAGTTCAGTCTGAAATCACAAAAGACTACAGGAGTCTGAAATGCTGAACATCAATGACAGATATTGTTTTATAATGTAGGTTAAAGTATTGTACCACTAATCCTCTGCGGTGGGTCTCACAGACAGGCAGGTTGTGGCTGCTTGCAGCACCACTCACGGTGAACCTTCTCCGGCCGCTGGAGTGGGAGGAACATACCGCCGGCGGAGGAGGTCCATGGTTGTGGTTCAGGGCAGCAAATGGATTGTGGTTTGGTACCGAAGAAGCTTGTGAGGTCGTGACTGGTAAACAGTCAGCTTCCAAGGTAGAAGAAACAGGAAATGAGAGAAAGATCAATGAAACTGATGTTTAAAAATTTATTTTACTGACTTTCTTTCTTTAATGCTGTAACAGGCGTTAGCCAGCAGTACGGCTTGGTGGATTGCAATGTTAGTCAGCTGGTCAGTGGGTCCACCACTTTAGTCTGGAATAAATATCTATTAGGTGGATTGCCATTCATGGTCCCGAGACAATGTTTCCTTATGACTGGATTTTCTGACTTTTCATCCACTGTATAGTCACCAGCAAATACATTCTATTTGTCCAGTACTTTGTTTTATAGTAAAACACCTGCAGAACTAATGCTATTCACATCAACCTCAGTTCTTTGTATTGTACTAATTAGCAAATGTTAACATAACATAACACGGCACACATACCTGCCAAGCATCAACACATTAACATTGTTATAATGAGCCTATTGAGGCTAGCATTTTTATTGCCTCACAGAGCTGGAGACTGACTGTAGACTCTTCTTGTCTTGTTAAAGATCTGCTGCTATGCAACATAGCTCTGACATGACAGTCATGTATCATCTGCAGAATGTGCAGCTAAACTGAACAGACTGGCTCAGCCACTGTGTGTGATGAATGAACATAGATTTTTGTAGGATAAAAGCATCTATACTTTTAGACTCAGTTTGTCATTATTATTTATGTGTAAATTTAATTACATTACATGCATATTAATTGGCAGATATTTCACTTCTTAAGCACTGTAAGTAACATTATATGCCTCTGTTGGAATAAGAGCTAGATGTCATTAAAAATGAAAGTGCATGCCTACCAAGCAAAGAACAATGTACAGTGCTACAGTGAAAGTTATAAGAAAAGACTCCTAAGCAGTATCTTGACCATCACGGGAAACAAAAAGTATTGTTGTAGTTGTAGTTCAATCATCTTGTGGAAAGAAAGGTAACAGTGACTCAAGCATTCAGGTCAGTCATCCACTTAAGAGCCACAGTACAAACAATCTAAAAATGTTTATGCTCCCACAGCTTTTTCTACCTCATTGAAAATCATTTAAATGAGCTTCTACCTTTCTGGTCATTTTATAATATGGTTACTATTATAAAAAAATATGTATATAAAATATGGTTGGTTTTCTAAAATGCATTAAAAGACTAATTTTGACATATTGATCTACCTGTCTTAAATTGAGCCTCACAGGTCGGCGTCACTGATGTTTTTGAATGATGTCGAGGCAGCTTCTTCTTCAATTCATCAAATAAGTTGTGGTGTATGCCTCCTCTAGTTCTTCCCCCTCTCTTCTCCTTCACCCCTCCTCCCCCTCCTCTCGTGGATCTGAACTGCTCCGTGATCTCTCGCAGCGTCCTGTTAATGTGGAGGTCTGGTCGCTTCGGGAAGGTCTTCTTACACAGAGGACACTGGTAAACCTGAGACAGCGAGGATGGATGGAGAAATGAAAAAAGACACAGAGAAGATAACAGATATAGAGAAAATATGGAATCAAGGGCAGACTGACAAAAAGGAACATGGAACATTTTAGAAAGTGAATGGATTGATTTTTTAAACAATGAGCACAACCTGCCTAATGTACTGTGGTACCTTACAGTCATTTACCAACATACAAGAAATATACAATCTACTTTGGTTTGGTACAAACTGATAAAATTAAGGAAAAAGAAAGAAAGAAAGGGGAAAGAAGGATGGGCAAGGATATTGGGATGGAAAGAAGAAGGCAGGAAGGATGTGCACCAAGAGCAGAGGAACATGAAGAAAAAGGACAGAAGGATGATGTAAGAACACCTCCACACCGTACCTAAGACCGACATTCATGTAACACATGTTTACTCGTGGAGAAACTCACACACCTTACATCCATCCCAGTATCTGCTGATACAGCTCATGCAGAAGCTGTGGCCGCATGATGTGGACGCGGGGTTAGTGAACACATCGAGGCAGATTGAGCACTGGAACTGCTCGTCAGACAGAAAGCTACCATTTAAGGACATGCTGTGGAAGACAAAAGAGAGCTGAATCAAGACTGACCAGTTTTTGAAACAACAACAACAACAACAAGAGGCTATTTTTAAAAAGGTCTTGGACAGAGTTTATTCTTAGGATACTAACTTGTAATTATTACTCTAAAATTGGTTTAAAGACACATTAAATTCTCCCTGTTTTCTTATCAACTTAGTCGTTCCCTGTGTGTAACAATGCAAGGTTGTATAGTTTTCAGCAGTGCAGGCATTCACGCTTCCTCTCAAAGATCTCACTACCCAACTATGTGTTCAAGTACATTTAAAAGAAAACATCTTTCTATTCTGCTGGAACCACAGAGAGTTTTCCAAAAGCTCTTACTGAGTAACCCAGAAATTATGTTCCTATACAATTCATTTTCAACAGCGAACAAGTCTTGAGAGAAATGTAAAGTGCTTTTATTGCCTTCATCTAACCATATGCATCGAAGTCCTGCGCTAATAATTCAGGCAGCATTTATATTTCCCTTAAAAGATAGATAGATAGATAGATAGATAGATAGATACTTTATTTATCCCGTGGGAAATTCAAGTATCCAGTAGCATACAAAACATACATACATTAAACATACATTAAACCTATATTAAAATAAAATAAAAATAACGTATAACACAGTAGCCACAGTAAAACAGAACATAACTTAGAAAACAGGGTTGAACAGACACAACATAGATTCACCCTGTTTGGATTATTAAATTCTGGTGTCAGCTGGTGTTACTTTTTTGCCCAGAGGACAAACCAGGGCAAAAAAACTACTACTGTTCATTCATGAGGGTGGGAATATTGATCGCCAATTTGTCCAACACCTTGGTCAAATAGGCCTATCTTAAGAAGGCCAGATCGTCATGGAGTCTGGTCTGGATGGTCCCCAGAGGGTGATCTAAAATGTTTCTGATGAGCACTGACCTTTTGTTAAGTGGTAAAATGTTGCCCTTGACAGATACGTTTGACCATGTCGTTATGTCTTTAAATCAAACCACCAGACTACCATTAATATTCACATATTAATATGATCCCTTTCCTCTAACAACACTTTAAGACCAAATATTCACATTTGGTTAAGAATCTAATGTGCAGATTGCCATGAAACCTGCTCAACATATGCATGCTCTTGTAATGTATATTTCTGTGTTGTGCTGGCTTTGAAAACAAGTCTTCTTGGACAATAAATTTAAACCTAAGTGTGGGAGAACTGCAACGGCAAAAAAATGTGCAAGGTGAGAAAAGAAACATGTATGGCAGTCAAAGAGAGCTTAATGGAGTGTTAGTTGACATTATGACAGATAAATGGACACATTGTATAACACACACATGCACCTTAATCACCCCTGTCATCGTAAATCAGATTAGGATGGTCAGGAAACTTTAGGAATGAAGTAGGGCAAGTTTCTGTCCTGCATTATCACATAGGGCACACACAGACTTATTTAATATTCTAGTTCCTTTTGCAGGTAACGTATCAGCTGATTCTAAATTTAAATTAAATGGAGCAACACACTTTAAATATCAATTCTTCTGTAATAAGTAATACTAATTCTGCCCCAACACCTTCTCCACACATCCACACATCCACTGTCTATACATGCTTTTTTGAGTGTGATGGGGGTCTGGAGACTATCCCAGCATGCTGTGGGTGTGATGCATGATACACTGACTATAGCTGACGTGTGTAAGACACAGCTAACATGCACAGTACAGACATTTATTTGAGAACCCAACGGACAATTTCAATAAAACCCAAAGAGAAACAAATTATTATTAAAATGAAACTACTAATTGATTTTAGGTTTAAGATATCTGATTGCACAGTGTAACAGAAATCAAGAATTCAAAATCAAGTCACATGTATGTTGATTAAGTACTACTGCTTGTATGGAATAATATCAAGTAAAAATGGGAAAGTGAACAGCAGAATCCCAATCAGTGGCTATTTGTTTTGGGGTTTCTTTACAAAAAACCCTGCTACCTAAGAGGAACTGCCTAGTTTTTATTAACAACTACCATACTCCACCTATTTAGCATTGCACTCCAAGAACACATTAAATCAATGCAGCAGAACCAGAAATATTGTCTTTTGTATCCAACACATTCTTCTTCCTTGTCAAAACCTGCTGCCTACATTACCCACATTGCAACTCAACTGCTGACGGTCGGAGATCCAGGCGTGTTGTGCTAGTAGCAGCTACTGTGGCCTTGGGCTGCTAGCCTCAAGCAGAGAGGGGAGCGTGCTGCAGAGATCTGGGAAGCTAACTTCTATCTAACTCCAAACCACAATCTAACCCCAGATTTCTTTTAATTCAAGTAACATCACACAGGACAAACATCATATTTCACAAAGCTCCCTCTGACGGGGCAGGCCAGGACAACTTTGTTCATGTATGCAGTACTCCCCAAGACACAACGGTGCATTACGGCCATTGTAGGTTAAAAACTTGGAAAAACTGCGTCATGTATTAAGCAGTTAGGCAGTTAAGAGGGACTGTAACAAAGCTACTTGAAAGAACATGACACATCTTAGTCATTTATAAATGTCTTCTGTTCTTCCCCAGTTTTGGTCTTTGAACAGAAGTTAGTATATCACATAATACAGTTTGATGAAAGTACCTTACATGTGACAGCTGTTGTTATTAACATCTGCATGTCCTAGAGTACAGAGCCTTTAATTACAAATGCACATCTGAAAAATTGTGTTTATTCTTATTTTTCTTCCTCATAAATCAGATGTGAATATTTGCTGATTTTTTTCTGCTTTCCATTAGTGTCAGTTAAATATATGTTTGGGTTTTGAATTTTTGGTCAGTCAAAACAACTTTGCAATAACTGTTTGTTGCAGCACTACTTCATTTGATTACTTTTAACATTCAAGATTAAGAGACATGTGTTAGAAGCGATCTACCTTTACATACAGCACATTGGAAAGCTACTGCAAATCTCAATGGTTTCTGCTCTTGATCCTTGTAAATAAACATTTTCTTGAGATACTTCAGAAAAGCATTTAACAAGAAATAGGAGAGTAAAAGTTGATACCTTTCCTGTTGGCTGTTTGTTGTTGATCTTTAGAGGTCGTAGCTTGATCGCTCACACTCTCACTGGTGAAGTGAGAATGCTTCTCAGGCTGTGAAATATAAGGAGTGTTGTGAGTCCGCCACGCCCACTCACCTGTTTCTCTGTTTCCAACAGGTAAATGTGGCAGGACTGGTTGAGGTGGGAGAACACACATTAAGAGTACCGAGAAAGGCAAATAGCCACAGTCTTAACTGCCAACCTTTGTTTTTCTTGCCACAGACATGTTCAAATACAGTTTCTTGGAAGCATAGGGACAACTTAACTTCCTTTAACAGTGAAATGAACAATTACACAGGCCTGTGTGATTGTATCTTACACGATAATCCTGATTTCTTAGCAAGACATTGTGATTATGATTAGTGAGAAAATGAGTTCCGAGGCCTGATTACTAATAATCATGATTTGATCACAATACACTGTATTAAAGCTGTTCTAATACATCCTGAAAGGGAAATTATGATCTAACTCTGCAGCTCCTCTCAATTCTACCGAGCTTATTTTAGCACCTTGTTGTAGTTTTTGCCGCTTTGCTATCTACAACATAAAAAAAATCAGGCCGTACCTCACTCTGTACGCCACCCAGCTTCTGGTACAGGCCATGGTTATCTCTCGCCTCGACTATTGCAATGCCCTCCAAACAGGTCTTCCAGCTTGTGCGGTGAAACCCCTACAAATGGTTCAGAACGCAGCAGTGCGTCTGGTTTTTGATCAGCCCAAAAGAACTTATGTCACTCCATTACTCAGTGACCTCCACTGGCTCCCCGTGGCCTCCAGAAACAAATTCAAGTCACTAATGCTTGCATACAGAGTGACTACTGGGTCTGCGCCCATCTACCTAAACTCCATAATAAAAGTTTACCTTCCTTCTTGGCCACTACAACAAATGTCGCCTGGCTCTGCCATCCCTTCACACAAAGCAATCTCTGTTCTGTGCTCTTCTTCTTCTATCCCCTTACAAGTATCTTGAATTAATTGCATTTTTTGTTAACTCATACTTCTTTCCCTAGGTATGTACCCCATTGATGTGATATGGGCTATTAGCTCTTATTAGTATGTGTTGTCAGTTGTAGATCTCATGATGTACTGATGCTTTGTTGATGCTTGTATGTTGTTCCTCAAATGTAAGTTGCTTTGGATAAAAGCATCTGCCAAAAGAGTAAATGTAAATGTAAATGTTTCCAATGTTTGCTTTCAGCAAAAAAAAGCTCAGATATACCCACATGTACACTACCTGTCCAGTACCAAACATCAGACAGACACAGTTAGCAGCTAGGTGGTGAAAATAGTGGAGCATTTAGCAGCTAAAGAGCCAGATATTTCCTTCAGGAGATGGTGAAGTCAAGTCAAGTTTATTTATAAAGCACATTTAAAAACAACCACAGTTGGCCAAAGTGCTGGACAAGTTATACAGAAGAAGACATAAAAAATAAAACCAGATAAATTTCAACAGGCCAAACAACAACAATCAATAACATACAGCAATAAGATAAAACAACAACACAGACACAAAATAGATAAATAAAGACACAAGCGCAGATGCCCCTAAACAGACTCAAACGCCAAAGAATAAAAATGTGTTTTAAGTCGAGACTTAAAAGTGTGGATAGTGGGGGGTGATCTAATAATCAGGGGTAAATTATTCCACAGTGCTGGGGCCACCACTGAAAAGGCACGGGCACCCTTTGTTTTCATACGAGACTGTGGGATGGCTAAGAGCGATTGGTTTGATGATCTGTGGGGTCTGGAGGAGTGATGAAATATTAGGAGTTCTGAAATATAAGATTGGGCCAGTCCATGTAACGCCTTAAAAACAATTAACAGCACCTTATAATCGATATATCTATATTTGACTGTAACCAGTGAAGAGCAGCCAATATTGGGGATATATGGTCCCTCTTCCTTGTACCAGTTAACAATCTAGCAGCTGCATTTTGAACAAGCTGCAAGCTTGATAAAGATGAGTGACAGATGCCAGAGGAATTGCAGTAATCAATTCGAGATGATATAAGAGCATGCAAGACAGTTTCTAGGTCCTTTACAGAGAGAATGGATTTAAGTTTTGCTATGGTCCTTAAATTAACCTTTAACAGCAGAGTTTATATGTTTGTCTAATTTTAATGCTGAATCAAAGATAACCCCTAAGTTCCTAGCAAAGGGTTGTACATTAATGGACAGGGGGCCCAGATTTTGTGATAATTCCTCAATTGAGTTAGGGGAACCAAATTACTTCTGTCTTGTTTTCATTTAGTTTGAGAAAGTTGATTGCCATCCAACGGTTAATATCATTTAGACAGTTGTAAATAGACTGTAAGGACTTTGAATCACCTGGCTTCAGAGGTAAGTACAGCTGTGTATCATCAGCATAGCAGTGGTATAATATATTACGTTCACGGAGAATGAAGCCCAAGGGGAGGATATACAAAGAAAATAAGATTGGCCCCAGGACTGAACCTTGAGGTACTCTGCACTTAATTGCTTCTGAAGTAGAGGAAATGTTACCAATGTTAACAGAAATCTTTCAAATAAGAGTGAAACCACTGTAGCGCGACACCCTAGATACCAACCCCTTGCTGAAGGCAATCCAGGAGGATGTCATGATCAACGGTGTCAAAAGCCGTGCTGAGGTCAAGCAAGAGTAAAATAGCACAATTTCCAGAATTACTAAACAGCAATAAATCATTTAGTACCTTAAGCAGTGCTGTTTCTGTATTGTGATGTATCCTGAAACCTGACTAAAAAAGTACTTTAAAGAATTAATATGTTGTCTCTTAATCGGTCTCTATTGGCAGCTATAAAGAATAACAATGAATTACGATGGCCTGACATAACATTTTAACACCTGATATGACCTAATATGGAGAATGCATGTTTTCTGCTTGTTTTTTTAAATAAATTGATTGAGTAATGTCCGTTATCTGCTCCCCCCGAGGCTCATAATTTATGTCTTAAGAACTGTTATGATACCACAACAGGCAATTTAACGACATTAACATCATCATGGTCTGTTTACAGTATGCAGTTCTACGTGACACAGGCTCAGTCAATAAACGTTATCGACTCTTCACGATCGATATGGAGCCGTGGGAATGGTGCTTTCTGCCACCAGCATGTGGCATTGTATTATTTGGCACCTTGTCAACTCACAGTCTGTGGTTTTATGTGCTTGAGTACATTTGTTTTTTTTTTTACTTTATTCATGTGTGCACCTGTTTGAACCAGTGGCATCTCAAAATGTTCACGTCTCTCATTCCTTTCGGCTGATGATGCGCTACTTTAAGAGATAAGCAGACTCTCAAACAGAGTGTCCCCAAACAGGGTGCTGGGCTTTCTTAAAAAAACACCTTGTATGTTCAAGATCTTCAACTTTTCATGAGTTACGATAAAAAAATGTCCCCACAATCTTCAAATATTAAGTTTAAGAAGTAGCATAATTAATTAGTTAGTTAGTCATAATTAGTAGCATAACAAATTTGGAGATACGTGATTTTCACTCGACAGCAATGATGTTGGTCCTTTTGACCTGTTACTGTGTGACCCCTAATATTCAGGCAATTGTTGACAAATTCAACCAAGTCCAAGTCAGTACATCCAGTAATGTTCCTACCTTAAAAGTATTATCACACGTGTATCCCCAGGTTGTGTTAGAATCATTTGTAAAGCTAAAGTATGCCAAAGGTCACACACAGCCTGTGACGCTCCAAAGCAACAAGTTAAAGTTTTTCGCTCCTCTCCGTCTGTTTGGTTGAATAGATTGAACAAGCTGTCTTGATAAGGTTGAATTATGTGCTCCATCTATCCAACCCCAGGTCAAGATTATTTATTTTGTTTCAAACTGTTCCTACTTTAGAATGTATTACATGTGATGTGATAATTACAATGTACAGGTGAGCATTAAAGGTCAACATCCAATAAGATGGTTACACAAATTGAGGTCAGCAGTGAATGACTCCATAGGGACCAAGAAGGGATTTCCAGAGGATGTTAAGGTATTACATTGTGTTCTCACTTTGTATGGCTGTTGCCGTGGTCGAGCTTTAATAAATATTGTTGTGTAAGACATCCGCAGTTTCTTGAAACTTCTTCATTAACACATTTGTCATGTCTGTCATTCCTTTAGCTATTGATGTGCTACTTTCAGAGAAAGATAAATGGACTCTCAGACAGCGTACCTAAACAGGTTGGCTTTGTTAAGAAACACCTTGTATCTTCAAAATGTCAGCTTACAATGAGTCATGAAAAACATTTTTCAGATGTCCCCACAATATTTAAATGGTTTATTAAGCGGAGGAAGTTGCATCATTTTCTAAGGCTGTATAGGATATTTTAAATTTACACTGATCTGAAGATGCGTGATTTTTACTGGACAGAACGATGTTGGTCTGTTTGACCATACACGCACTTGTTGACAAAGTCAATCAAGTCCAAGTCAGTACGTCCACATTATTCCCCAAAATGTGAAATTGCATAGAAAATTCACATTCTCTCAGCTCCTTTCCTCCTTGTCTGATTTACAGACGTGTGATCAACCTGTAATCATGATACTACTACAACGTTTCACTCTGAAATGTAGTTGTCAATTAGTGTAAACCAACATCAAAGGAAACATTCAAGAACAAGTACCTCATAAAGAAGGAATGTTCCTTCTTTCAGGGTAATGTCACACGTGTTTGGCCATGTTAGAGTCATTTGCAGAGCTAAAGTAAGCCAAAGGTCACACACAGCCTGTGACACTCCAAAGCAACAAGTTGAACTCTCACTCTTCTTCATCTGTCTGTCTTGATAAGGCTGAATTCTGTGGTCCATCTATTCAACCCAAGGTCAAGATTGGCTTTATTTAATTTCAGACAGGCCGACTGTCTCCCCTTTAGAAGGTATTACACGTCACGTGCTAATTACAACGTGACCAAGGTGAACATTTGAGTTCAACAACCAATAAGATTGTAACACAGTAGGCCAGTAGTGATTGACCCTTTCATTCAACTCATGAAAAGTTGACATTTTGAAGACACAATGTGTTTTTTTATTAACAAAGCCCAGCATCCTGTTTGGGTTCACCCGTTCTGAGAGTCTGCTTATCTTTCTCTGAAGAGGCGCATCATTAGCTAAAAGGAATGACAGACACGAAAAATGTGAGATGCCACTGGTCCAAAAACTGGCACACACGTGGAAAAAATGATCAAATAAATGCACACAAGCACATAAAACAAAGAGACTGTGAGTGCAGAGTTAAAAGGGACTCTCACTCTGTGAAGAAAGTTCTTGTGAGCCGGTCAACTCTTATACTCATATACTTATACTCCTGCGTAGCCAGGCATTTATACTTGTGCATTGGTGAGGCATTTATACTTGTGCATCGATGTCTCCGTCGTTCTGCAATTACACCACCAAATGCTAGTGGGAAGTAGCGCTACAGCATCCACTGTGTTGACTTTTGCTGGCCGCGCAGGCTAACTTCTGCTTTAGCCCTCGGTTAACGTGAATGTGGGTAAAAATTTTAAATGTGCGGCTGGTGTAGCCTTTTCAAATGTTATTGACCGAATGGATCAAATTCTGATAGTGAAACGAGTCATTTTGCTTGGGTTGTGACGGTCAGATATATTGATTCTCCGTGTTACAGCTGCTGGTTTGGCCGCTAGTAAAATTTACTTCAAAGCACGGGGCCCTTCCTGTCATCTCGGAAGCATTGCGAGGCTACCCAGCCGACCAATCACAGTTCTTATGGTCTGTGTCGCCTCGACGTGTAGTTACATTTTTGAGGAGGTGCACGTCAGGCGATGGTGTAGGTGATGGCGTGGGATAGGGGGCTACGCTGTTGATTTAACGCAGAGGTAGAAATTGCACTTTATTGATGAAGAAGGTTTCAGGAATCTTAGGATGTCTCACACAGCAATATTTAATGAAACTCGCTTGAGGAAAATGGCAACAGCAGTACTAAGTGGGAACACAGTGTAGTGCTGAAACCAACTCTGAAGATCCCTTTTTGGTCCACAATATTAATCCCTTTTCTATCCCTCCCTATGGAGTCTGCAATGTGTCCCATACAATGTGATTCTCTACCGGCCTAAATGTGCGTAACCGTCTTCTTGAATGTTGACTTCCAATGACAACCTACTGTAAGTCACGTTGTAATTAGCACGTCAGGTGTAATACGTTCTAAAGGGGAGGCAGTCAGCCTGTCTGAAACAAAATAAAGCTAGTCTTGACATTGGGTTGAATAGATAAACACCCGCATTTGCCCGATGTCAGCTGGGATTGGCTCCAGCCCCCTGCGACCCTGTATGCAGGATAAGCAGTTGATGATGGATGGATTGATGGACCTATGGAGTCTACAAAGTATCCCATACAAGCTCATTCACTGGCCTAAATATGAGTAACCATCTCATGGATGTCTTATGCTCACCTAAGTCACATTGTAATAAGCACGTCCATCTCATAAGCACTTCCTTCACAGAGTTCGGGTCCCTTTCAACTCTGCACTCAAAGTCTGTGGTTTTATATGCTTGTTTGCATTTGATTAATTACTTTATCCACATGTGTGCCTTTTTGGACCAGTGGCATTTCACATTTTTCATGTCTGTCATTCCTTTTAGTTAATGATGCGCTACTTTCAGAGAAAGATAAGCAGACTCTCAGACAGAGTGTACCCAAACACGATGCTGGGCTTTGGTAAAAAACACCTTGTATCTTCGTCAGCTTTTCATGAGTTACGGAAAAAAATGTTTTCAGATGTCCCCATGATTTTCAAACATTAAGTGAAGGAAATAGCATCATTTTTAACAAATTTGGAGATACATGATTTTCACAGGACAGCAATAATGTTGGTCCATTTGACCTGTTAGTGTGTGGCCACAAACAGAGAGGCACAAGTCCAAGTCAGTATGTCCAGGATTGTTGCTTCCTTTAGGGTAATATCGCATGTGCATCCCCAGGTCATGTTAGAATCATTTGTAAAGCTAAAGTATGTCAAAGGTCACATGCAGCCTGTGATGCTCCAAAGCAACAAGTTAAACTCTGTCGCTCCTCTCTGTCTGTTTGGTTGGCTAGACTGACACAGCTGTCTTGATAAGGCTGAATTCTGTGGTCCATCTATTCAACCCAAGGTCAAAATTAGCTTTATTTAATTTCAGACAGGCTGACTGTCTCCCCTTTAGAATGTATTCCACGTGACATGCTAATTACAACGTGACCAAGGTGAACATTAGAGGTCAACGTCCAGTTGACCTTGTATGGGATACATTGTAGACTCCATAGGACAGTAAAGGGATCAATAATGTGGACCCAGGAGGGATCTCCAGATTTCCTTCAGACCTTCTTCATCAATAAGGACTTGACAGGGTTACGTTCCCTTTCAACTCGCTCTGCACTCATGGTTTTATGTGCTTGTGTGCATTTGTTAGATTAAAGCCCACAGGCCTCAGTGAAGAGGTGTGTTTTAAGCTGGGTTTTAAAGGTTATTATAGAGGAGGCAGAGCGGATGGCAAGAGGAAGCTTGTTCCAGAGTGATGGTGCACTGATACAGAAAACTCTGTCACCAAATGTCCGGAGCCTGGAATTAGGGACAGCAAACAGGTCCTTGTCAGAGGACCGCAGGGACCGTGACTGAGTGTAGCGATGGAGTAGATCTGTGAGGTCCTGAGGTGCAATAAAAAATAATAAAAAATTGTTTTTATTTCAATAAGCTCACCTTTTTTTTTATGTAAAATCTTGATCGGCAAAGTTACGAGAACCTATGATTGCCAAATCAAATCTAGTTGAGCAAATAATACAAAATTTTCTTCTGAAATGTAATGGAAAAATAAGTGCAAACAGACAGAAAAAAGAAACACTCTAAAGTGCTTCTACCTTCCCCCATAGGCATGTTTTAATCAGCTTTTGTTGCAGCAACTCATGTAGAAGATGTCGTTTTTTGGGGCTTTTGTTCTCATTACATTCCACACAGTTGCTTCTATGTTGTTTAAACTGATAACAGTATGGCCTGCAGCTACATTTACATTTCAGGCACTTGACTGACACATGCCAAGACTGAACCTGTTTTCTCTAGTCTCTGTAATGACAAGTAACAATGTTACTGAAATGCATGAGGAAAGGTACATGAAGTTCTGTGAATTAGTAAATTACAGCTGTACAGTTTAACTTGAAATAACTGTATTTTACATTGATTTTTTTGGCCCCTTGAGGGCAGCATATTGACATATTTCATCTTTAGTTGATGTGGTAAACAATATCATTTATATGGAGTTCTGCTTGTGTCCAAGGTTGTCACTTTGTGTTGAAAAGTGGTGGGGGCATCAGAGGCTCAGATTAGGCATGTGATGAGACACATTTTTAACACTATTACCCCAGAAAATTGGAGCATTAAACACTTAATTTCCTGCATTCTGGAGACATTTTCTGTTCCAATTTATATTGGAAATGTCTTTATTTATATAAAGGGAAACAAACAAATTCAACTGGCAGGTGACAGTTCATAAATCTAAAAATATAACAGAATATAATACTGGACAATGCACATTTGTTTCTTCTATATTCAAATTGCATTGTATGTTTTTGTATAGTGCAAATAAACCTATCATTTGTTAGTTAACTTTTTTTTTTATAGAACATTTTTAACAAATGCTTTCAAAAAGTGATGGGGACAAAATCAGACATTTCAAAATGTGGTTGGGACATGTCCCCAGCATCCCCAGTGTAAATGACACCTATGTTAGTGTCCACCTGATGAATGTAAGTCCAATATTCACTCTCTTTTCATGTCTGTTTTTGGTCTCCACGAGCTCCTTAAGTAAATTATTGGCTCTTTGGCTGATAAATGCTCCGCTATGTTCATCAGCAAATAGTGTCTGTCTGCCGTTTGATGCTGAGCAGCTAGTGTACAAGTGGGTTCTGAAAACAGGTGCCTGCTGCGGCCAAAAACAGTAAAGTTGTGGGCCGTACGCCGAAGCATGTGTATGTCGTTGATGACAGTAATTTGTCAGGCATTTGAGGAGGGTCATGCTGTTTGACAAGCTTGCGGGTGCAGTTCAGTTCATTGTGATAGCCTCTATTTATGCACCGCATTGAAAGGAATCTTTCTAGGTCACTGTGTCAGGTCATACACCACCAAAAACACGCCCAATTATAACAACATGCATGTTCGTACATACTAACATGCAATACCCACACCAATACAGCATGTCAACTTTACAAAAGAATGCGTTCAGAGACGCGCCTACACGCACTTCCAGATTTGTGAGTTTCGTCAGCTAACACCTGATAGTATCAGTGTTTTTGTTTGTCCAGATGTGTCAGTGTGCATGTCTAACAAACAAATACACAGTTAGTTAAGGTTAACACACTGTTACTGTCACTACATATGCACAAATATTTTAGGGTCTAGTGATGTGACAAATAAATGAGGTCAAAGAGGTTGTAGTCAGTACAATTGTTAACTAAGTGTACATTTGAATCTTACATATACAGTATATGAAGTATTTTCTTTTTTATATATTATCCACAAACTGAACAAATTTGCATTTATTTAAATGGAGTACAGTATGTAAGGCAATGACTAACCTGTAGCTGAAATTAAGTATGGTTTAATATTGTTTAACGATTTTTGACTTATGTATATAAAGTATGTTCAACTATAATTTCAAGTAGGTCAGTGGTATGTTAAAATTTGTGTGACACTTAAAGCCTTCCGCAGTGCAGCCACATCACCGTCTGCTGGAAATGTAGGCCTCTTTAGAAAACCCCCCCCCTGTATTCTAAAAGTATTAACACTCGTGTATTGTTCAAATTCACTACCCTTTCGTTATGTTCGTGGCTGAAAACAGCCACTACTTTAAACTGCTGTAAAAATGTATCAGATAAATATTTTTTAAAAATTCTTTTGCATAAATCTATTAATCAACTTCAGTCCTGATCAAAACTACTAAATGTTTAAAAAAAAAAAAAATCAGGATTTTAACTCTTTAATTGCCAAATTTATAAATGATGTCACTGATTTGGGAAAAAAACAACACAAAATGACTTATTTTCAATATAAAATGTAATTATGGACTGGATTTGTTTTTACCTTTTATCACAGTCTTGGACATGTCAAAGATTAGAAACAACATTGTTTTTGATGCATTGTTAGTTTTTGTGCAGATTCAGATATCAGATTTTAACTTTTTCTCCCTCATTTACTGTTCATGGCTGTTTTTGCCCCATTGACTTCCATTATAACCACATTTTTTTATTGCAAAGCCATGACACCAGATAATCATGCATTTTTGAATGTTGTTGGTTTTCCCTGTTGGGAAGAGGTAAAAATTGTAATTTTTACTGTTGGTAACCAGGTGGCTCCATTAACCCTTTATAGGCCTGTGCAAAATAACAAAACAAAAAAAAAAACACTAAGCATCTGCATCAGATATATGAACACTTTATTATGAACCAAAATGCAACAACAACTTCAAATAAACTGAACAATGGTTCAACAGTTGAGGATGGATGAAGAACTAAACAACTGAACAAACCACAAACTCTGTGTGTGTGTGTATTTTCAGTCTTTCCAGCAGGACTTGCAGCATATCACTTGGTGCTCTTTGCAAGTGTGTCCACCACAACGGATGCAAGTGCTGACTGTTCTTTTTTTTGTCCTGTGCAGCACTTGCATGTTCCCCTCTTCCCTTCTGAGCTGCTGGTGTCTGCTGGTGTCTGCTGGTGTCTGTGGATTTGTGTCTGGAGGGACAGCTGCAGGAGACTGAATCTCTCTCACCAGTGCAGCAGCAACTGGTGCGCGAGGGAGGTGCTCTCTCCTCAATATTGCTGCAGAGACCAGAGAATTTCCCAGCTTTTCTAGGAAAAGCCTTCTCTGAAACAGCTTTGCCTGACTGACTTACTTTGTTTTTGTTTACTCTATGTAGTTCTGAGAGCTGAGGTGCATGAGTTCTCACACTCACTCACACACACACACACACACACACACACTTTAATATGCTATTATATTCCATATAACTCCATGTAAAAGCCAGAAACTAAGCTTTATTTTTGCACAGGCCTATAAAGGGTTAATGGTGCCACCTGGTTATCAACAGTAAAAATTGTAATTTTTACTGTTAAAATTACAATTAAAAATTAAAAAATACCTACCTACCCTACATTTTTACAGCAGTTTAAAGTAGTGGCTGTTTTCAGCCACGAACATAACGAAAGGGTAGTGAATTTGCCCACAGTGTACTGTTGAGTTTTTTAAATTTTTCAAAGCAATTTCCCAAAATATGTGTCAAAATAAGATTTGTCACCAAAAATCATTCCATTTGCTGAAACACAGAAAAAGTTATGGCCAAATTAAGACTCAAAAATACCCCTTAGTGGCTGAAAACAGCCACAACAGCACATAACATTTTGTTACTGTACTTGCTTTACAGTCATCTGTGCACAAGGTCGTGCTGTGGTAAAAACTTGTTGTGTGTTATTCTTGTTTTTCTTCTTTTTATAAACACATTACATAAACAAAGATTATTCCTAACATTTGTTATGTGTAGTTACAAGACCTCACCAAGATAACATGACATAATGCAGATTAAAATGAAAGCTTTTTTGTTACAAATAGTACTTTGAACAAAAAGAAAAGCCGATTGCTGTGTTTTGTGGCTGTCAAAACACTTTGTTGCCAACTGGGGAGTTGCAGAGTGCCCTCTGGTGGACAAACTGTGCAACTGTTTGTTTATTGTCATTTATCTGTTGTTATAAACACAGATAGGCTACACAGATTTATCTGCGATTAGCTCATATCGGTCAAAAATACTGGCACACAGATTTATTGGTCCGACTCTAGTATAGGCTAAAGTCTCTAATCACCTGCTTTTTAGTTACTTGAATTAGTTTTCTACCTGCAGAAGTTTTTCTAACAGTGTATGGGCAGGTAGGTAGACAGGAAGATAGGCCAACCAATCATTTCATTTGGACCGACTTAAATGATTGGTGGTGCTTATTACAGTCCTGCCACAGCCACAGGTACCGGATTTTTTTTCTTTCATTTTTGTGTCACGGTATTTGATTTATTGATTGCTGCCAGGTTGTAAAGAGCAAATACAACAAAACTGGGTAGACTGCACCGACATACATTCATACGCTGGTTGGTGAGGCTACCATGGGTGCCAACTGCTCATCAGAAAGAAGATGATCATTCACACTCACCGATGCAGCAGCCTTCAGGAGCAACTGGCAGGAGAATTGAAACACATTTCAGATACCAGCTAACAGTGAGTTCACAGTACTTTTGTATATGGTATTATTTATTTAGACTTTGCTTCTAGATCATTTGTTTTGCCAATCCAGTGTGTGCAGATATAATATACTACACAAGTTACTCTGTTCTCCCGTGAACCCAGTCACTAGTCGTCAGTTAAAAGTCACTGCATTTTATAGGCGATGTTTACATAAATACTGCATTATTTTTGTTTTAAAATCAGTACCCCAACAACTTTACTGTTTTGCCTTTTTAATTTAACATGCACCACTACATGTAAATATCATGAATATTCAAATATAGACGCTTTCATCAGATGCGTTGCCAAGGTGACGCACCTGGCCCAAAGTCAACTTCCGTTCTGTTTGTTTATTAAAGGCTTTGTGTTTACTGGCTAATATGGTGAGTGATATTCAGTACAGTGTTCATTCATTCATTTATTTGTGGCGGCCCACCACATTATCAGCGCTGACCACCACATATTGATTCCCGTATATTTTTGTTTTTTTTACTATTTAAGATGGGAAAACTTGTATTTGATTGCAGAGCTGCCGGCAGCGCATATTCGCTCCTCTCTCTCCCGCAAACACATTGACAGCGGACCAGTCTGCGTATTGAATGGTTAGTATCATGAACACCGCTGCACAAATCTGTCCAATATCAATGTCGGAGATCCCCCCTGCGCCGAGCTCTCCCCAGTTACGCTGTCATTCTGTGGGAAACTCTGCGGTAAATCAGACTGGTCGGTAGAAAAACATTCTTGTCTCAAATTTTTGTTCAAGGGGTCTGCTAGTGTGACCTTATCACATTTCAGTTTGGCCAAGTAACGATTCTTTTCTTCGACTGGCAGCTAAGGTGATTTACTTGTTATGAATTGCTTGCGGAAGTCTGCCGGAAGTTAAGTTTGGGCCAGAGTAATGCACATGTGCAGTATCGTTTGTTTATGTTGTTACCGTTGAAAGCGTGTAATTTAGGGCTGACCCCCAATACTTGAAGATTCGATGCTGCGATGGGCGGAGCCTGATTCGACAATATTTCTGATGATACACAGAGCAACTTTTAGAGCAATCGTGCAGGGTAATGTTGCCCTCAATGATAATGAGTAAAGTTTATAAGTATAGATATTTTAACTCCGTATGAGCCCTCTCCTGGCCTAAGATCTTCTGGCAAGGGCCTCCTGTCTGTTCCTGCAGCCAGACTAAGAACAAAACTTTTACCAGAAAGCATATCCAGATTTTATCTGAGCTGCCACTTGTTTTACTATTCCTGCCCTACCAGTCTTATCACTTTGTTTGCTTGTCTTATCTTCCTTACCTCCAACTGAACATATTTGTTATACTTTATTGTTATCCTTGTTCTTATATTCTGTATTTTATCCCCCTGTATCTTTTACCCACGTGGTTATTTGATTTTGTATTTTATGTGTGATTTGTTGTGAAGCACTTTGTACTTTGTTTGATAAGTGCTATATAAATAAAGCTTATTATTATTATTATTATTATAAAGTTTACTACCGTAATCCCCTTCCCCCACCACTCCGCCACCTGCCCCGCACCGCCGCTCTCCGTTCAAAACATAGTCGGACTTGTTCCTAGCAAGATTGCCCAGCAACATTGCTCAAAAAGTTGCCCGTGTATCATCAGCTTTAAAGTCGAAGCTTCGCAATGAAACAAGGATCATGTCATTTTGGCAATATGGGGTGCTCAATGTCTGATTTTACATAGAACTACCATGGTTTTCTCCCAATAAGTTAATATATAGCCTATTACAATATACATTTCAACGTGAAATGCTGTAAATAAACACGTAAAAAGAATAAAACTTTCAATAAATGTTTTTGAAGTACGTGAATAAATCCAAAATTGTAACCCTAACCCTGGGTCGTCAGTGCACATGTGTAGGCGTAGCGTGCATGTATGAAGGGGCAGTGGAGAAACACTTATGGAAGAGACGGAGCCCCAGCTTCATTGGTGTTGTGCCGAGTTGTCCGGGATTTTCGGATAATTTATCACTGTTGATGAACCACACAAAGAATATTTTAAAAAAAGCCGGCTACTTGAAATAGACCTGGGAGGAACCGCGACGTGCATGCAGTTGTCGGCAGCACGAATGGTGGACACATGATAGAAAATGGTCGACAATAAGCCTCAGTTTAGCTTCGGATCGCAATCGTCGCCCGCGCACATGAAAAACACACACGATTTGACTATCAGTCGACTATAGGCAGGACTTGGCGATTCTGATTGGACTTAGCCTGGGACAGCCCAAGTACAATTCCTTTATGCGTTTCTTGATAATACAGGATTGTTCTACTCTTTTAAACCTTTAAGATAGTGTATAGCTACTTTTGCATATACTGTCCATTTGGGTCACAGATTGTGCCTCTAAGTTATATCACAATGGTGTTTCTATGTGTGGTTTTGTGTACCCTCGGTTTCCTGTTTTGTGATCTGTTTGTGTGCGTTCAAGGGGAGCTGACAGAAAAAAGACACACGCATGCAACATCATTGCCACAGTATGTCAGACACAGCGTAGTTAACAGGAGTAACCTGGTTAATGTTTTCAGTAGAAAGCACTTTGAAACGTAAGACAACACAGAAACTAAAAACAAAGATTAGTTTTTGTTATTGGATAATCACATGTATGCTCAGAGAGGAATAGCCAATCAGACACGTGGCTTAGACCTAGTTTGCCCCATTTTTCATGCTTTAACAAGCAATAATGTTGAATATATTGTTTACTAGTTAACATTTGCTGAATTGGCACTTAATAACTAAATAAAAGTACTGCTGAGGCTGACAAGAATGTAATTAGTTTTCAAGGTCTTTTGCCATGAAACAGAATATTGGACAAATTAAAATAAATGTTCTTATATATTAAAAATAGTTGTTTAATTTAGTATATACATATGCTTTTTAAAACATTTAACAAGTAAACAAAGTATTCTACAGCTAGTACCATGTAAAGATATTATAATGTGTCTCTTTCAACATGACTTGCAGATATACTCAATAGATATAATAAAGTAACCAGTAACCCTGATGCTTTGCCCAGTACGTTTGTCTTCCGTTTTGTGAATTCAAGAAAGGAGAAGTCGATAAATTATTGCGTCAGTTATCACGGTATCTTTGTCGCATCTTTTCTTGCTGTATCACCAGTGCCCTGTTCTTTGTAGGCTAATTGTGTAATAAAGGAAATTCAATTATCTAATACATGTGGTGATATTTTTATAAACTGATTACACAGAGAAAAGGAAAATTTGGTGTCACTAATATTACATCGTATTTTACGAAAACTTATTATTATTATTATTATTACTTGCAAATTATTGCATCAGAGTTTTCACTGTATCTTTGTCACATATATTTCAGAGAGGAGGGTTTCACTTCATGAAGTAGTCACTTCATGAAAGGGTTTTATATTTAACAGTAGAGGTCAGATTGGGTGCCACGATGGTACAGGTTAACAGGTCGCCTCACAGCAAGGAGGTCCTGGGTTGTCAGAGTGGAGTTTTCATGTTCTCCCCTAGGTTAATTGGTGACTCTAAATTGCTCTTAGGTGTGAGGGATTGAGAATAAGAATGAACAAACGTCTTATTCTGCACCTTAGCTTGTTGAATAAGCGACCAAACAAACATTCACCAGGGGAAAGTGCAGTCAGTTTGCAGACTAGATATTAAAGTGCTACATTTATTTAGTGCAAGCAAGTAACAGAGAGGTGGATGGTGGGCGTGCAAGACACAGGTCCACATCCTGAGTCCTGCATGTGGTTAGGTTTAGGAAATAGAGGTTAGGGTAACATTGTGTTAAATTTCAATACACTAAACCTGTCTTCAGATATTTTCAGTGTTTAACCAAGACCGTGATCTTTCCCTTACCTTAGCCACGTACTGTGGGTGCCTGAACATAACCATAAAGGTGTTTGATAACGATGTGGCTGCTATGAGCAGATGCTGCATTGCCAGAGCAAATATTGTAGGAAAACAAATGAAATACTTTGTGTAGTTTATTAATATCTTCAGTATCAACATGCCAATTAAAATAAAATTAAACTTTGTAAAATGGCAAGCCATGATGATGTTTATATTTGTGAAGTACAAGAAAATAAGTGAATGCCACAAATTCACAAAAATCACTCATACATGCCACTTAAGAACAAACCATTGTTCATACAACTTGCACCAAATTCTGCACACTGAGCTCTTTTCTTTGTGGCCTTTTTGGTAATAGATTAAAACACAGTACAGCCTAAGATAAAAACTGTTCTTGTTTTGCACTTTTACACAGGAAGGCCAAAAAGAAGAAGATAGTTCTGCAGCAGGTTTTCTGACTCTTCTCTTTCCTCGCTCCACCTCGTTTCTTCTGTCTTTTATCTCATTTATCCTCCCTTCACAAGTATTGTTGACTTGTCTGTGTTTCTTTATTAAAGGCAATTAACATATGTAACATCTGTATCATATCTACCATGAAGATGCTGGCTGTGTCTGCACTTGATTGCCCTGTAATAGCTCTGGCCAGAGCTGATGGTGCGTGTTAATGCCAATGCTTTGAGTTGTTTTGTGTGTGTATGACCATTTTGTACACATGCAAGTGCTGATCCCAGTGCTATTGTATGGTTTGTACACATCCAATTAATATAGTATGGAGACAAAACATGTGGGAGACACGGGACTATACTGTAAATCCACATTTGGTATAAGATGACCAGTAATTTACAGAGAAATGTTTAAATTTACAGACATGCATTGCCTTTCTTTTTTTTTTCTCAGCTGGCCAACAAGTCAACATCTTGCCGCTGGCCGCTGTTTCCAATATGTCCCAGCCACCCTGACCATAGAGATTCCTTGTGTAACGCAGAGGCATGAAGTACCTGTCAGAATTAGGAACACTGGTGAACGTGTGTTCGTGATTAAGACTTGTCTGTCTGTGTCATCAGTCTCCTATATAACCTGAAGGCTCTATATTTTTCCACATGCATTACCGCTGCAATGCTACTTATGGAATGAAGCTACATGTGACATAAGCCGGAGCTGAATTGTCTCTTTTTGTTTACTGAATTGTATTGTGTTATCTTTTTAATTCTTTATGCACCAATAAAAGGCTTAAGCACTCAAAACAAGCTTCTTATATGTTTTTTTAATCTGTGTCAAATCTGCACTTTTGAGTTAGGCAATATGTCAAGATACAGATCAATATGTATTTTACTGTCTAAACATTTTACCGTTACAACATTCAGACTTCCCAAAGAACTTCCCATTTACAACACCATGTCAGGGGCCATCTGGTTTGCCCAACAGTGCCTGCTTAATTTGAGCAAAATGGAACATCCTCATTTTATAGATGCTCAATATGTAATGTATGTAATAATAAGAATATGCTTATTGCCACAAATGTCATTTTCCAAAGTGCTCAAAAATTGAGGTAGAATAACTTGTTTATAAACATTATATAAAATACAAAGGCAGGAAGAATTCTAAAAAGACTGATCAGATTATTTTATTTGACATGAAACAAATCTGTTCCATTTTATGATTTATATTTCCTATAAAACAGAAATCCAAATAAATACAATACAGATTTGTTTGTCTACATTGCTCATGACAATCTGCCCTGATATAATATTTGTATGTGTCCCTCATTGTCCCTCAAGTTCTGCAGCTGCCAATAACATCCTGTCCTGAACTTGATGCTTTCACTCCGGGCCTCATTTCATTTATTTAGCTGACGCTTTTATCCAAAGCGACTTACTCTGGAGCAATTAGGGGTTAAGTGTCTTGCTCAGGGACACATTGATGTGTCACAGTGGATTCGAACCTGGGTCTCTCACACCAAAGGCATGTGTCTTATCCATTGCGCCATCACCGACGTTTCAAGGCTGAGAAAAAGTTGACTGTTGACCAGAAACCTGCGTTGTTACAAGTGTGATGGATTAAGTATGAAACTAAATGATGTGTTAATACTGAGGCTTCCATGTTCCCTCTTTCACCTGTAGCCTTCTAACGTGAGTCTGGTTTGTGATAAAAGGCCCAATTTCAACACATTTTCCTAATGTAAATTGTGAATATTGACACGTTACGATGACAAGCTAAAACAGACGTGGCATATGAACTGACAGATGAAAGATGAATAAATCCTCCGAGCTCTTTTTCAGTCAGACCCACAAGTCATGTGTTAACCTCATCTTTTTCAAGCTTGCACCTTGTTGGTTATTTAATCATGTTTCATTTTCTTGTTTGAGTAAACAGTGCTCTGTGCTTTTCACGTCATTTGTTAAATTATTCCTTCACAGTCAGCTGTGCAATGAACATCCCTCTAGTCCTGCTTAACAAGTTTAAGTGAGCCAATATGGCCAAATATGAAATAATGTCTCCGTATTTGCGGATGACTGATTTCTTTATATTGCTTCCATGAGTGCCTTCTTCTTCTTCCTCTGTGTCTTCTTTGGGATCTCAGTTGTGTTGCTGTTGTTGTTGCTGACGCTGCTGGCTCTCTTCATCTGGTACATTATCTTAGCTGCCTCATCAGACAGGGTCTGCAGGAGGAAAGAGGTTACAAACTAGAGTTCTGTGACACAAGCAGTCCCATACGTTTGCCTTGTTTAAAGGGAACTTTGATTTTCAGATCGATTTAAAGTAGTAGATCAATATGTTGGAAAATACATTTATTCAGAGTTAGATAAGAAGATTGATACTTTAATTTCTATCAATATGAAGCTAAAGCTAGAAGCTGGAGATGGTGGAAACAGCCAGCTTCACTCTTGTCATTTGACTTTGTTTTACTGATGAAATTATTTCACCGGACACTCTTTAGTTTTAAGGAAAGAAAAATCTCAAATTACTGAAAATGAATTTATCGCTTTCATTGATATGAACGAATGAAATGGTGAAATGTACGATTACCTGGGATTCTGTGGTGATGTCGTCACAGATTGTCGTCATGGTGTCCATCCAGTTGCCATAAATGCTCTCTTCCTTTTGGATTGGCCTCTGCTTACTATGTGAAAGGGGAAATGCAACAACAACCAGAATAAACACAAACACACACGTTTGTTCCTGTATCCCAGTGGAGACATTTGCACACAAAGTCTGACCCGTCTGACCTGTTGAAAATGGGCTATTTGAGTTATGAAAATATACTGTGCTTTTGATGGATGCAAAAAAAAGGGGCAGAAAATAGAACTTGTTCTGAAAACTTTAGTGAGGGATGAAAGTTTCAAAGGTGTGTAAACGAGCAACAATTTCAGACAAAAAATACAGACTTGGTGTGAAAAGGCAAAGTCAAAAATCAACAGTTTATGGTAAAAAGGAGTGAGCTGCCAGGTTGGCACACATGCACGCACCCAAACACAGTCAGAGTCACCACAATTGTGAGCTGACAGGTCTGGGTCCCCACAATGTGATGTAAACCAAGGGCATACTACGGGTAAGTGATGATTTTCAAACTTTCAAATAGTGATTAAATTATAAAAATATATATATATATTAGCTTATGTGACTGTCATCTTGTCTGAAAATAATTCCTTTTTTTAATGGTGCCTGGTAGAAACATGATTTCAGAGGTCAGAGAGTCATACCTGATTTGGTTGAGCAGGTCTTGCTGTGCTTTTAGTTGCCTCTGTGCTTCCTGCACTCGACCCTCCATGGTTAAACTGGCACAGAGCTGAGCACAGTGAACACCAAGCACCGCCATGTTGAGGCTACCAGCCCAAATCCGGCTTCAGACAGAGGACATGAGAAATAGACAGATAAAATAACACAGCAGAATGCATTCACAACACTCAAGTTTCAACAGTGATATTAAAATGACACCCTTATATATACACTGCATATACATGGCAAAGCATTACATTTGAGTATAACCATTCCAAAAAAATAAAAGATTCATACTTCTCACTAGGGCTGGGCAGTATGGCCTAAAATTAAAATTATGGTATAATTTAAAGCACAGACATTGACGGTATGTATCACAGGATAATTACTTTTCTAAAAATTTCAATACAAGATGACTTGAGTATTTAACTAACTAATGTGTCAACTATGACAGTTTTTGATCTTTACTATGGATACAATCAGGTCAATACTGCAAAAGTATTACACAGCTCAGTATTCTACCCTATAGTGTTATTTTAATTTTTTAAATTTTATTATAGCTTTATTTTACCAGGCAAGTTAATTAAGAAAGGGGAAAGGGTGCTGGGATATAAATAAAAACATAAAACAATAGACAGAGGATGCAGGACAACACAGTCCCAACAACCAACCTTAAAAACTAGGCACAAGGACACAAAGAGACCAGATGAGAAAATAATTAAAAGACATAAGATAATCTACAGAGAGTAGATGATGGCACAATTGTTGAATAATAAAAACAATCTAGATAGAAGCAGAGCGACATATAACAGCACATGAAGCAATTACAGTTTTCTGTAAATGAGTTGGTGATTTTGCCTTTAAAAGTGGCAGTGGTGACTAGAGTATTGTTTACCTGCTGATAGTAACTGGTCGTTGTTCGGTAATGATGCGAGTGACGTTTTGTTGGTCTCTGGTCTTGAACCTCAGCTGGAGCTGAAATGGGAGTGTTTCCTTCTGGAGACACACTGTCACACACATTGACACACATTACATCTTTGCATAACAGTTTATTTTATACTATTAATTGGATTTGGACGTTGGCTGCTCTGTGAAGCACCTAGTGCCAAATTTAATCAGTTAAGTATGTTCAATTCTTTCTATTTCATTTTATGTGCTCGTTATGGCAAACAGAACACACCACTGGGGTGTGAGTCCCCACAATGTCAGTGGGCTGCCAGGTCATGGTCCCCACAATGTGGTGTAACCTATCTATTGAAATTTATTTTGTTTGGCCAGTAACACCGGTCTTACCGTCCATAAACTCTGGCTTTACAGCAAACTGGACGGTGATCTCCAGCCCCTTGGTCACATTCCCTATCTCTCTCACCAGTTTGTGATTGTTTTCATCCTCATATGGAAAATACCTACAGAGAAAGCGAGAGAAAATAGTAAAAAAAATAAAAAAAGCCACGAGCTAGGTTTCCCAGGTATAGATGCAATGAATAGGAAAGGGAGAATTTATGAACAGAAAGCACTTAAATTAGTATTTTGGCATATTTATAGCTATATAGTTATACAGTATTTACACCAGACTTATAGCAGCATGGACCACGGACGTGGATTATTTTGGTATCTATGTTCTCATCGTTGGTAGGTTTGAGACTGTCCTCACCAGAAAAACAACAATACAGGTTGTGTGTGCAGCACATAAATATGACCCATATTTACATCAGTAGCAAAGCAGGAAGTCCAGTGATGTATTATAAATAGGGAGAAAGTCCAAAGAAGGAGGCAGGATGGGATGGTTGGATGGGTCAAACGCCGGACATACACTTGAGAGTGTTTGAGTTCCATGTGAAACCAAATAAATGTTATTTTGAGTTTTAATTTACATAACATTACTGACTGACCTCCATCACGTGACTTACACAATGTACTTACTTTAACCCAAACCACAGTGTTTTCCTAACCCTAACCAAAGTTTTGGAAGGCATGGAAATACTCCACTAGATGGATAAAGCAACTTATGTTGTCGTTTAGGTTGGTGGGTTTACATATAAAACAACCGGAAAAGTTCCTGTTAATGTATTACTGTTGTCAGTCCTCACTCACACTCCATCAGAAGCTAACAGGGTTGCAGTGACTCCTGTTGCAAGGACGTTGTCGATGGAGGCTAACTGGATCTCTTTTGCAACAGTACCGATGTCCACCATGTTCACCTGTGCAGGAAAGGGAACAGAAATATATACAATGAGTTTTACAAGTCAAGATTATTCATTCATAGCATGTATTATACATAATTAGATTGTTTTCTTTAGCTACTATACCATACACGTGTAATCTGTTTTGCTACATCACACCATGCTATAGCAACACACACATTTCAATACTTCAGTCCACATGTCGTGCATGTCTTTAACCAGGAATCTTAGAGAATATTATATGATCCTACTCACAACTGCACTATTAGGGGAAAAATAAATGATGAACCCATCTCTATGATAGATTAGTAATCACAAACAAACAGCTGCCTGAATGGAAATCAATCCAAACAAGACTAAAAGTCGACTGTCAGACTAGCAGCTCTGTAAAAGGTACTTAAGCCGCTAGTATACCCAATCAGAAATGCACGTTAGATGGTTGAACTTCTACCAGTCAACATTAAAAAAACATGTTAAAGAACAGCAATCTTTGGGTCCACTGAAACTCCAAAAACCCTCGGACACTACAGAGAAACCAGGACATGTTTGTCAGCAGGCCTTTGCAGTTATACTCTAGACCCACCTGCGTGTTTACAGGTGGACAGAGGTTCCTGCAAATCACTCGGGCGCAAGATTTAAGACCACTTCCTTCACTCTGTTCAGTCTCACTCTCATCTCATCTTTTCACTCAATTACCTACTCATTTCTCACCGTGTAAATATTTAATTAAAAGCAATGGTAAAAAGAAAAGTCAAGTAAAGGTTACAGATCGTTTCAGTTCAGTTGCATTCATTGAAAGTGTTCCTCAGTGCTAGCAATTGTACTTATGTGAATGTACGTGCGTGTCTCACCCTTCCTCCAGTAGCATCAGCAAGTCTCCCAACGTCAGCCAAGCAACAATCTGTCCCTTCAAAAGTCATTACTGATATTATGACTCTGGGAGAAGAAAAAAAAAAAGAACTGATTTAATTCTATACTTTTGATTTAATTAGATTCATTTACACAATAATGAGCACATGCATTACAAGCAAGGCCATAACATCTCCGTATCAATACATTCTGTTCATCATACAACTCTGTGTGTGTGTGTGTGTCCTCACCCACTCCTAACAGCCTGTTGAGCCAGTTGTTTGTAGAAATATTGAGTAAGTGGAGAGGAGCACAGAGAGGGAGTTAGCTCAATCTCACCAAGTCCGATGTTGGCGCGGCCGTCAGTACACAAAATCACCTGCAGAACACAGAAGATCAGGAACTCCATTACCCACAAGTCTCTTTGTTGTGTCTTTAAGTTGCCCGTCCACACAGGCGGTTGTCAAATGGCGAGCATCATTGTAAAGATGGGATGGGAGATTCGGCAGATCAGTAGCCTCACTTTGATAAAGTGACACATACTCAAGATAATAAATGATAAAATCAGGAAAGATCGTGGCTGACACCAACACGGGACAGCAGTTGCTTCAGACAGCCAACTCTGTTCCCATCTGCAGCTGGCCTGATCAACAAGGCCCGGGTCCCCCGCGGACACTGACTCTCATAGCAGCATCATCAGATCTGATTACTTAAAAGTACTTTTTTAAATACTTTATTTATATAGGTTTATGTTTATTGTTGTTGAGCACCCAGTCGCAAAAACAAATTCCTTGTATGTGTAAAATCAATGTGGCAATAAATCTGATTCTGGTGGTGCATGTAACCATGTTGAAACAAGTCACTCATTTTGGGTTTGGAAGGTGTAGCCAATGTGTAAGAAAATACAATATAAACATGAAATATAACAGGTATGCTGGGAATAAGTGCTGGTTCACTGAAGACCAGACCTAAGCATTTAAGGGTGAACATGTTATATCTTGTTCATTTAAATGATACACAAACATTAGTGTAAAAACTACAAGTAGCATTTTTAGACGGGATCGTGCGGCGGACCATTTCTTGCCTGGAAATAGTAGAAATAGTAGAATCTTCTCGTTTAATTCCCAGCAAGAAAGCAAATAAGCGACTTTACCAAAATATCATCCTATTCCTTTAAAATTCTTTACACTCACCTTTGACCCAGGGTACCTGGATGCCATGGCAACTGAGGCTAATGCTGCAGGACCAAGACAAGTAGCCCCATGTTCCCTGAGCCTGGATATACAGAAATAATAAAAACACAGATTCAGTTCTGTACCAAAGGGATGGTCTACAGAGCTTTTAACTTTCCACCTTGGCCGCACAAACACACTTACTCTTTGACACTGTGTATTATTTGGTTGTAGGTCTCAGCGATGCAGTGAGGGATGCTATAGGCCACACCCTGTTGCCATATATGGTCGTAGTCGACCAACGCCCAATCCCTGAGAGTGAGTGGAGTACTAGTACCATCACCGTATATTACAACCTGTAAGGAAGGTTAGAGGATCACAGGGTATTAAAGCATGACAGCATTTATATTAGAATAGCACAATTTTACCTCCAAGTAGAAAAGCTTCAAGTAATTTATATTTTCACAGGGAATCCCAAGTACCCAAGATTGAAAAACTCTACTGTAGTTGGAGATATTGTGGCATTTTCTTCCCTTCAGAAGAAACAATCAGGAAGTCTTGCTTTTGATGTGGCAGGACGAGTCAAGTGTTTTCTAGTATATTTAATTATTTTTGTAGGTGATTCCTGGGTGTCTTAACTGTCAGTATTGTTCTGTTCCTTGTTTTTTAAAAGGTCTGTCTTATGTTAAAGGTGTCTTGAACATTTAAATGTCTTTAATGTCTGGTATATGTTCTTGGATTGAGGTAATACTGAGGTAATGGCAGGTCTAGTTTTATCTTATCTTACATTTACTCATTTAGTTACATTGCTAAACATGTGTAAACCTCTTAGTTCAGTCTCATACAATCTTTAATAGTGACCTGTCTTTAGATTTTACATTAATTATTTAATTTTAAAATGGAAAACATTATTTCTCCTACCTCATCGTTGAACGTGACCAGTGCCACTCTCCTGTGGGGGGACTGCTGCAGCAGGGATTTTAGCGCCTTCTGCAGGGCATCCTGCATACCCTGTGGAAAAAACAACCAAGCAACAGTTAAAACGAGCAGTAGTTTTTAATACCACCTCACGTCAAACATGTTTTATTACAATGGGTAAAGAGTGTATTCAGCCCCTTAGCAGTTTAGTAGTGAACCACACAAACAACAAATCAACATCTCACCTCTAGTCTGGATATGTATGCTGGAGATCCACTGGTTGAAGGAACCTAAAGTGGAGCAAACATGTTAGAAAGATGATACGTATAAAGATTTATGGGGATCATTTTACATAGACGTATTTTTCATTTTAATGCTCATTTGTTTTAACCACTGATAATTAAAAAGTATACCTCAAACAAAAACAAAAGTTTTGACAGTATAGAGAAACAAAGTGCATTACACCAAAGATAGGATGTGTGCCCACACACACACACACACACACACACACACACACACACACACACACACACACACACTAAATACGCTTTCCTGTTATTTCACTGCAATACTCTTGAGTAGGTGATGAACACTCTTGAAAGAAAAACAACATCTTAGATACGTTGACTTTCATGGGTGCTGGTGCTTTAAGGTAGTATTTTTTTATGTAGCCTCCAAACAAACTTTGCATTGTTACTGTGATGTTTTCCTTTCTTGAAATTGTTGGTGAAGTTTCCTGGAGGTAGCGTTCCTTCCTGTTCAGCATATAGATGGTATATAAAGAAACATGGTGGCTATTACTGCTACTACTAACTAACAAAGTTTTAAAAGTTACTAGTCACTTTTAAAATTAAGATTTTACATTATAGGCTATGATATAAATATATAAAGCTCATGTTGATAAACATTATACCAGTGCTTCCAAACATTATTTGCTTACAACCTCTTACATAAAAAGCAGTGTGGTAGTCGTGGTGTCACACCATGTTTCAAATTTCTGTGGGTTGTTAGTAGTTCCACCAAAAAGACATTTCCCCTCTGAACGTCTGACATTGCTTCATTTAAATACGCACACACACACCTCTGTAGTGACACTCATGCTGCCAGAAATGTCCACACAGAACACCACCAGTGTGTCCTCCAGGTTTTGGTAGTCATCATCACTCTGATTCGGCAGGTAAAGGTCGTCACTGTGAACACCTGTACGCTGACCAACACACACTCTGTTCACGCTGTCGTTTATGCTGTTTTCATATCCGCAGAACTCACACACCCAAACCTGGGGAAGAGGAAGAGAAGGGGAGTTGTTTTATTTTTATTTTGTTTAACCCCCTAACCCCCCTTCCACTGATTAATAAAACTATACCTCAAACAAATAAACAAAGAAAAGTTTTGACAGTGTAGAGGAAAAAGCTCACTGAACAAAAACTTGGCAAGTACGTGACTGCAGAAAGGAAAAGGTGAAATAAATTACCACTCACATTCCTCTCTGTAGAACTCAGACATGACAAGGCAGCACTACATTTCCCACAAATCACTGGGCTCTGAAAACACTCCAGGATTGAGGCTGGTTAGAGACGGAGAAATAGGTGTCAAACGAAGAGTGGAACAGGTGTTTGTGTGTGTGTGTGTGTGTGTGTGTGTGTGTGTGTGTGTGTGTGTGTGT
>NC_060161.1:27211769-27228407 GCF_021292245.1 Micropterus dolomieu | reverse complement strand
CTTACATTTACTCATTTAGTTACATTGCTAAACATGTGTAAACCTCTTAGTTCAGTCTCATACAATCTTTAATAGTGACCTGTCTTTAGATTTTACATTAATTATTTAATTTTAAAATGGAAAACATTATTTCTCCTACCTCATCGTTGAACGTGACCAGTGCCACTCTCCTGTGGGGGGACTGCTGCAGCAGGGATTTTAGCGCCTTCTGCAGGGCATCCTGCATACCCTGTGGAAAAAACAACCAAGCAACAGTTAAAACGAGCAGTAGTTTTTAATACCACCTCACGTCAAACATGTTTTATTACAATGGGTAAAGAGTGTATTCAGCCCCTTAGCAGTTTAGTAGTGAACCACACAAACAACAAATCAACATCTCACCTCTAGTCTGGATATGTATGCTGGAGATCCACTGGTTGATGGAACCTAAAGTGGAGCAAACATGTTAGAAAGATGATACGTATAAAGATTTATGGGGATCATTTTACATAGACGTATTTTTCATTTTAATGCTCATTTGTTTTAACCACTGATAATTAAAAAGTATACCTCAAACAAAAACAAAAGTTTTGACAGTATAGAGAAACAAAGTGCATTACACCAAAGATAGGATGTGTGCCCACACACACACACACACACACACACACACACTAAATACGCTTTCCTGTTATTTCACTGCAATACTCTTGAGTAGGTGATGAACACTCTTGAAAGAAAAACAACATCTTAGATACGTTGACTTTCATGGGTGCTGGTGCTTTAAGGTAGTATTTTTTTATGTAGCCTCCAAACAAACTTTGCATTGTTACTGTGATGTTTTCCTTTCTTGAAATTGTTGGTGAAGTTTCCTGGAGGTAGCGTTCCTTCCTGTTCAGCATATAGATGGTATATAAAGAAACATGGTGGCTATTACTGCTACTACTAACTAACAAAGTTTTAAAAGTTACTAGTCACTTTTAAAATTAAGATTTTACATTATAGGCTATGATATAAATATATAAAGCTCATGTTGATAAACATTATACCAGTGCTTCCAAACATTATTTGCTTACAACCTCTTACATAAAAAGCAGTGTGGTAGTCGTGGTGTCACACCATGTTTCAAATTTCTGTGGGTTGTTAGTAGTTCCACCAAAAAGACATTTCCCCTCTGAACGTCTGACATTGCTTCATTTAAATACGCACACACACACCTCTGTAGTGACACTCATGCTGCCAGAAATGTCCACACAGAACACCACCAGTGTGTCCTCCAGGTTTTGGTAGTCATCATCACTCTGATTCGGCAGGTAAAGGTCGTCACTGTGAACACCTGTACGCTGACCAACACACACTCTGTTCACGCTGTCGTTTATGCTGTTTTCATATCCGCAGAACTCACACACCCAAACCTGGGGAAGAGGAAGAGAAGGGGAGTTGTTTTATTTTTATTTTGTTTAACCCCCTAACCCCCCTTCCACTGATTAATAAAACTATACCTCAAACAAATAAACAAAGAAAAGTTTTGACAGTGTAGAGGAAAAAGCTCACTGAACAAAAACTTGGCAAGTACGTGACTGCAGAAAGGAAAAGGTGAAATAAATTACCACTCACATTCCTCTCTGTAGAACTCAGACATGACAAGGCAGCACTACATTTCCCACAAATCACTGGGCTCTGAAAACACTCCAGGATTGAGGCTGGTTAGAGACGGAGAAATAGGTGTCAAACGAAGAGTGGAACAGGTGTTTGTGTGTGTGTGTGTGTGTGTGTGTGTGTGTGTGTGTGTGTGTGTGTGTGTGTGTGTGTGTGTGTGTGTGTCCTCGGACCTTGGCTGATGTTGACCAGTTTTCCAATGCTGAGGGAGACGACATTGACGTTGGCGTTCAGCCTGGTTTGTCCCTCCAGCTTGTCAACTGATAAAACACCACATTGAAATATAACTTTGTAACACTCACGATTTATTTAAGACAATCAGGGGTTGAACAAAACTCACATCTGGGCGGGACAGGTGGCGGGAGGGACGGAGGACCGAGTGGAGGCTGGTAGGAGGAAAGAGGGGGCAGAGGCAGAGATGTAGGACGAGGTTTTCTAAAACGACGGGGAGGTAGCGGTGGAGGAAGTGGATCTAAAGAAAGAAAGAAATGAAGACCACCAATAACAATTCACATTAAGATAAAAACGATAGCTGTGTCCCAGCTGACTGTCCACCAAACTGAAAAGCAAATCATAGGCAAGGCAGGCCTATAAAGCTTTGTATTTCTTCAGATGTTAAAGCAGAGTGCATGGAGCCGTGGTAAGACATACACTCAACATTAAAAGCATTTAGAGGACAGTGTCTTCCTCTCCAAAACCAAAAATCCAAGAGCAGACATGTAGGGAATGAGTGTGTTTTTGTATTTCTTGTATACTAACTGTAAAAACAGCACAAGATGAGAATTAGTAAGCTATAGCGAGTAGTACAGATTTGGGAAACAACTTACGCCATTAGAGTATGTTACAAAGCAAGGTCAAGTTGAATCTGCTTCAGTTGAATAAAACTATCTCAAACTGATCTGGGTGTGGATGTTAACTTCCTTTCAGTTTGAACCAGCTTGTCAGCTATCCATACTACATGGTGAAGGTGGCGTTTCGTTCGCTTGGACCAGGTTTTGGTGGTAAGACACACTGGCTGTGGGTGGATGTACAAAATAAGCAGAAACTGATCAAAACTGAAATTAAGTACGGCTTTGTTCTTGTATAATTAAGTTTATCTGAACACGACTTTTTCTGTGTATGGACTTCCCCTGTTCTGAATTCCTATCTTTATATCTTCACTGTTTCTCTCTATCTCTTGCATTTGCAAGCATAACCCCCCAACACACACACACACCTACACACATGCGCTTGTTCCTCTATCCCCGTGGGGACATCTTATTGACATAATTTATTCCCTAGCCCCTTAGCCTCACAGCAACATAACTAACCTTAACCCTTACGTTACCACTTACCCTGTCCCTAACCCTAGCCTTTACTGTCACTACATGTTTACCCCTACCTTAAACCTATTGGTCTAACCTAGGTACAAGGTTGATTTATTTGTCACAATACAACAGATTGTAGAGTGAAATTGAGTTTGTAACTCCCTTCTGCTACTTAGCAGACAATATGCATTAATATTAAGCAATTATAAAAACAGAAAAAAAGAAATAAACTCTATTCAAATGAGCAGTGCTGAGGATGATTTAGTGATTTTGTCTGATCTGCCTGTGGTAACCTTCAATATGTCGCCACAGTGACACGAGTCTTTATTGGTTAGCATGCATTCAGGTTAAAGTCCCCACCGCAATATAAAAACATGACACACACACACACACACACACACACACACACACACACACACACACTCAGATGTTACTACTTAATATTCTTTCCTGTTATTTCACTGCAATACTCTTGAGAATGTGACACTCTTGAGAGAAAAACAACAGCTTAAATATGTCGACCTTTATGGATGCTGTGTGTGTATGTGTGTGTGTGTGTGTGTGTGTGAGTGTGAAAGAGAGATAATTACCTTCATGCTGTTTAGCAATCACAATGTTGTCATACTTGGGCTCAATAAGAGAAACACCTGTGAATGTTGGGAAAATATGTTCATTAAGACAGATTTACGGTGCCAAAAATCATTGTTTTGGTCTTTGCTAAACAATCAATAGGCGATCCAGGCTTAAAGGATGTTGAAATGATCCGACCAACCCCCATCTAACTCACACTTTAATACAAAAAAATAAAAGTAACATGATCGCAGAGTCGAATGCACGATCACCCAAATGATTTACCGAGATGTCACCAAGGTTGGAAGGAAGTAAGGAAAGAAGAAAAGGTTAATTTATGCAGCACAAGATTAACAAAGTGCTTATTAAATCTAGGAAATGGTGTGTACTGTATAGCACCTTTCTAGTCTTTCTGACCACTCACAGCGCTTTTAAGCTACATCACATGATTCACCCATTTTTACACATTCATACACTGATTGAACAGCCAACTGGGAGCAATTTGGGGTTCAGAATCTTGCCCAAGGAGACTGAAAACTCAGAAAAGCAATGTCATAAATGTTGAGTATTATAAAATCTCAATTGAGTTGGATGATGTAAAAAAGGCAAACTTTTCCAAAGTTTTCAGGTAGAGAGAAGTTACACAAAAATTAAAATTTTAATCAGTACACTCACCTGTCTCACCAGGACTCCAGTTACATACAACATGACTGCAGGCAAACTCCATCTGACACATGTAAAGACACAAAACCCTGTTATTACAACTTAATTTAAAATATCCTTTTACCTTCCTATGAACCCGACACACAGTAGCGCCAGAATGGCCTTCAAGAGTGAACTGAATCAAATTAACAGGGTTCAGGAAGAGAGACACGTGACTATAGGATGCAGAAAGAATCAGTTGGATCAGCAGACAGACAACAGCGGGTTCCTGGCATTGTGGATGTTCAGTCACCATGGCAACCGGGGCCACGATTTGGTTATTTTTCTAGTTAACAGGTGGGTGAGTAAAACCATGAAAGCAGTCATTTCCTGTTTGAACAACTGTGAGGGAAAGGAGAACAAAATGGTGAATAATGGCCTGGAGTCGGCTTACTGTGCACATGTACTGTATGTAACAGTATGTTACCGGTCCAGTAGTTTAAAGTGCAGTAATAAGTACCAGAGATGACAACTGAGTGAGTTCACCATGAAGGAGGTAGAAGGTTTCACTTGTTCCGGGCTTCTTCAATGTGTCAATTTTTTGTTTCTGTTTTACATTATCGTTAAGTTAAACACGTATTTTGTGCAGTTGGCAAGAGCGAACAAGCATTATGAAGACATCTCGTGTGGCTCTGACTAATTGTGATCAGATTCAATAATATTTTTGACATTAGATACAAAGAAATGCAGCCGGCATCGTGAAGCTAAGCTGCATTGCTGTTCCTGTGTTCTTTGTGTCATTGTGAGTGCCTTTTCTGCATTAAGTGGCGCCTCTATTATTTCTAACACACATTATCAAGACACATTTGGGAAGACTTTCCCCACAGTCATAGACCACACAATGGCTCGATTCATAGAGAAGATTCTGAAAATATTTGTTGGTTGCAGCCCTAAACCAAACTCTGGCACTGTTGATAGACACAGTTCTAAGACTGCATCCTAATTCACTAAAATGGAGGAATCAGAAAATTGGCTTATTAAACCAAAGAGCTGTGGTACTTCTAAAAGATTTTTACTTGAACTCTCGCAATATACACCACAAAAATACAATTATGGTTGGCCCATATGTCTTTGACTAAATGTCAAAGGAATAGTTTTACATTTTGGGTAATAAAATTATTTCCTTTCTTAGATAAGAAGATTGATACCAAGTAAGTCCACCAAGTAAGGCTCTGATCAGCAGTCAGCTAACTTAGCTTAGTGCAAAGACTGGAAAAACAGGGGGAAACAGGAGCCTAAAAATGACAAAATGCTTTTTTACACCAGCACAGCTCAACACATAACACAAAGTGGATTCTGTTACCTTTGGTCAGAGCCATACTAAGTGCTGTTTCCCCTTTGTACTAAGCTAAGCTAACCATGTAAATGGTTCCGTATTTGTATAGCGCCTTTCTAGTCTTTTCGACCACTCAAAGTGCTTTTACACTACATCTGCATTCACCAGTCATACACATTCATACACTGAGCCTAAGTGCTCCGGAAAAACTAACATTCGTACACCAGGGGCAATTCGGGGTTCAGTCCAAGGACACTTCGACATGCAACCAAGGGGAGCCAGGGATTGAACCGCCGACCATGTCCTGACTCTTGTTTAATATTTATATTTATTATGGGCAGAGAGTGGTATCAATCTTCACATCTAACTCTCCACAATAAGTGTATTTCTCCAAAATGTCTAACTTTTCTGTGTGTAACAGATTCAAATGTGCTTTTATCAGCATATCTTCATACACTGTCCATCTTAAACAAGTTTAAATCTTTTCTATCACTAAAAAACTAACTGACCTTATTACATCCAGTTGCCACAAGGCAAGTTTATATGTATACCACATTTCCACAATTAGGTCATTCAAAGTGCTTTACATAAAACATAAAAGGAAGACAGGGAAATAAAAAAAAGACATTTAAATACAATTACAAAATGGTTAAATAGGAAATAAAAACAAAATAAAACAGGACAATAAATTTGAATGTTAAAGTAAGACATTAATTAAAGGCCTAAATCTTTAGGCCTGATCTGCAGCTGCAGATACATTGTCCATAAAAACTTAACGCTATACAGAATGCATACCATAAATTGTACACAATAATAATGTTTGCTTTCAGTTTTCATACACATCATTCATAGGATTTGAATTACTAACTTAAGCTCTGGGATTCTCTTGTGCTAAAAACTTTGTATTATTAAACCTTGCTTATATTCTGTTGTAGTCTAACAGTGAATTTCTACATGTTAAAAAGTATTGGTGGATTTCATTTAAACCCTATGTTGTCTGTTGTCTAGCAGCTGATATGTCAGTTCTAAAGGGCACAGGACTGAACTTTGAAACTTCATACAATTTTAAAATAGAAAATGCAAATGAATGACACGTTAGGACACACACACACACACACACACGTGAAACCACAAATGATTTTAGTCATATCTCAATATGGCAGCTGATTACCATGATTTATCACAAAGAACACATACACATTACTGTACAACAAAAATATAATTACCTTTGTCGTGGTCTGTGAACACTGGTGTTGCTAAAACTGAAAGCAAGTGTTAGTAACGCAGCCGGTTTATAAATATGTGTGAATGTGTGGGCGTGTTCAAAGTCTAAAAAAGCAATACCGTGCTTGTGTGTCAGGAAGTCGACGCAGCGTTTGTAGTTATGAGGAAGAGAGAGAAATGAAAGTTAAAAGGAGGAGCAGAAGTGTTGAAAGAAAGAAGAAAAAGATTTGTATCTGCAGAGAAAATCAATCGTAAAAATGTATAAAAGGTTTAGCAGAATGTGTGTCTCCCATTTCTCACTGAGCTTTGACCTCATAAATACACATGCATTGGTCTCCTTGTGTAGACTACAGAGACTGGAGTGCTGTAAAAACCACACACAGACACTTTGCTAATATATTATAACTGCATATACACAGCATGATAGTTGTTTTATTAGTTTGAATTAACACTGTCTCAAGAAAGTGCATTTAATCCATGTACAACATTTGGAACATGAAAGAGCGATGAGATTTCAAAACACACGATGAATCAGGATGTGTTATTAGTCTTAAGTGGAGCACTCCGGCTTTATAGAGAGATCAGCTGGCTCATCATGAGGAGGAGACAACACGCGTTCAGCAGAAAGGCTGCGTTACAAACTGCAAGCTAGTTATTTGAAAGACGTGGGTGTTCACCCAGCAAGGACAGTCTGATGAGATATGTGATTACGGAAAGTGCAGGTAGCTAATGCTTTGCTTCCTCTTTGGCCTTAATTCTGACAATATTTTTGTTTGTTTTTTTACATTTGTCTTTTTACAATTTCCTAAACTGTTGTAGTCAAATCAATTCAGCTTTTGATTTGAGCATATTATGTCTAGTTGTCTCCATGCAGAGTCAAAGATTACCTGTGAAAATCTAGTTATTAGTATCTTTTAAAATGTCTATACAAACATCACTAACTGTTCTCTACTGTTTTTCATTGGTAGAAGGAATGTTAAATTCATGATTCAACCACGTATGCAGTACAAAACTCTCTAGCTGGAAAGAGTTAATCATTCAAATCAATAATAACAACAATAATATAAGTACTGGTAATTTGATTTGATTTACAGTATATCTGAGCTTGATAATCAAAAACGTATTTGTACTGTGAGCTTTTAGAAAGATCTGTCTACTTTGTCTCCATTCACTGTAGCCTATTTATCGTGTTAAACTTAAATTAGCTTGCAAATCTGAGCCTCAGAGAGGTAATGATCACAAATATCATTTAGTCACATTTTGTTTGTTAGTGAGGCACAACAGATCTCTTCTGTTACTATTAGTCTGGTGATGGTAATAATCTGATCAGACACTATTTGCAGGATTACTTCTGCCCTTCCAGCGACTCTAGCACGGCTCTCAAGATGGTTGCTACAGCCACAGCGCCGGGGTCAGGCAGGTTGATCCGCTCAGCTGCGATGTAGCTGGCTCGCCCCGCCTTTGCTGTGAGGTCACGGGTGGACTCTGCCCCTGAGGCCGCTTTCTAGGAAGAGAGAGGAAAGGAAGGCAAAACGTATGTCAACCTAAGGGATATATGAACGCACACACTTCAAGTGAAAAAAAGTCAACAATTAAAAAAAATCTGCTTTCATCTGCAGTTCTGTAAAATTTGGGAGAGTTCTGAAACTCTTGCTCCAGTCCAAATTTTCAACCTAGTCGGCAACATGTAGCCTACAGCTGAATCGAAGCTGTTTACGGTCTTTTCGCTGACCCACCCTTCTCTGCTTCTGATTGGCTAGTAGTCCTTAACTAGGAACTGCGCATGTGCAACTCCCAACAAAGATCATTTAGAGACAAGATGTATCACTCCATAGCTAAAATGAAGCCTTCAACACAGGATGAAAAGAGGAGCTGCAGCAATGTGCAGTATGACAAAAAATACAGTGTTTTTTGAAAATTAAACCATGTAAACCTGTTCTGGTACAACCTCTAAATAAGATTTTGAACCTGAAAATGAGCATAATACCACCCCTTTAAAGTATGCTATCATACCTGCACAGCAGTCTGTAGCACAGCCAACTGTCCACCAGGTGGTGCTGTGGATAGCTTCATCAGCTCCTCCACAGCAGGACATAAAGCATCCAACTACAGCGGGAGAGAAACCGAAACAGATAGCTGGTTTATTTATCAGTATTTTGCTGCTGAGGACAGAAATATATTAACCAGGAAATATTTTTCAAAGTACAAAAGATGCATGAAAAGTAGCAGAGAAATGAGCATCCATCACCATCGTTCTGTCTCCAGGGTCAGCGCCACCGTATCTGCAAGACAGTTACAGATTGTTTAGATTGTAAATTTCACTATTTCATGTTTAATCTATCAGATCAATTAATTGTTATAGTTTAATACATGAGTTTTTCCCAAGAGAAATAACTTCAAACTGTTTAACCGATACATTTTTAGCCAATCAAATCAAATAATTAACTAAGTGTTTCAGCAATTCTGGCATAGTTTGATATTCTATTCAGTCTCTGAAAGCCACCCCATGGCTTCTCTTCTTTGTTCTGCTTATTCTTATTTCTCAGATTTGGTCTACTTTTTATTTAGCCCTCTACATTTACTAGAAAACCACATAACACCACAACACACATGCATGCAAAGAGCACACCAATGCACAAAGACATGTAGGTATATCAAAAATAAACACAGCCAGACACACAGCCCCGCACCTCCTCATGGCCTGAGTCCCAGCATGCACTGCACTAGCCCAGGCTGTGGCGTTGCTCCGCCCCTCAGTCACATGACCAGCCGCAGCAGTCAGGAACAGACTGTACAACTGAAAGACCCATGAAGATGAGTGTGTGTGTGTGCGGGTAAAGATAGTGTAAGCTGTCGATTAATGACTTACCGCTCCTGAAGACCCGCCCATCTTCTCCTGCACCAATCCTGCGAGGACTAATAACAGTTTCCCAGGGCAACCAGGGACCACGTGATCCTGAAGCCACTCCTGAATGGCTTAATGACGATTTTCACAACTTTAAAAATCAATACTTCATCATGTCTGTTCCTTGATGCTGATACGAACACAGTGTTTTCTACCTCTAGCAGCCTGCGAGTGAGTGTTCCCACAGTCTCCGTCCCCTGCAGCACGGTCCAGGGAGTTGAGTTCTTCCTGTTTTTCTAACAGTGTGGAACAAACTCTCTCTAACGCTTTACGCATCACCGGACTCAGAGGTCCTGGCAGAAACAAAAAACAGACATACTTTATTTATTAAATTAGTTATTTATTTTTGTCAGAACACACTAACCTGAAACTAACCTTCAGAGTGTGTGTCGTCCTGTGGCCGCGAGCTCATGGCTTGAGGATTTGTGATGTAGCAGCGTCCGCTTACGCACACACTGCTGAGGTTTGGCCAGGCGGGGGCGCTAGTCTTAGCATCTATATGGGATAGAGGATTTTAAATATGTGTGTGAGTTTTGTTGTTGTAATTATATCTTTGTGAGGATCATTACAGTTTTGAACTCTATGAAGACATTTCTGGGAAGTGAGGACATTTTGCCTTTCCTCACTCCTTCAAACAGTCCCTCCAGGATTTCGCAGGGCTTTTTTGTGATTGTGGCGCCAAAAATGCCAGATTTTGCGGCAACTTTAAAAAAAAAACAATTGTGATGAAAGTTCTTGGACATTTTTTTGCAATAAAAATGTGGGAATAAGTGAAAACTCCAAAGGTAGATGTGATGTTTTCAAACTTTATAATTATACTTTGAAAAAGCTTTCTCAAAATGTTTAAACACTAGACTTTTTATTCCTAAACTATGTTCTTAAATCATACATACTAGTCTTTTCTAGTCTGAAGCCCTCCTTGCGTTTCTGCCACTCTCCGCAAATGTTTTGCATTAAAAGTGTTTGTTAATAGATGATTTCTTTTTATATTTGACCACAATACTACACATTTTGCAAAACATTCGGCGCCCGCTTTTGTAAAGAAGATCTGGAAACTGTTTGTCACGATCCGTTGCTGTTATTTTTGCAGGCAAGTGTGAGACGTTGGCATCACACATGTCTGCTGCAACATGTAAACAAGGAAGTGAGCTGGCTGACGTATCACCAGGGAGCAACAGCCATCAGCCAAATGCAGGTAAAATATGCAAACGGCTGGTAGATTTACATCACTCACGAGCCAAAAAACAATGGTAATCTATTGAGTGGCTGGTACACTTTGAGCATTCACTAGCCATTGGCTGGTGGACAGAAAAGCTCACTTTGCACACTGATGAATTTTGCAGGGAAATGGCGTTGATAGGTCAAATAAGCAGAAAAGTTGCAATGTCTGGTCAAAATTGCAAGTCAGGCTGAATTCATTGGGATTTGTTGACTTTGTATTAATAGCTGCGACAATGCGAAATCCTGGAGGGACTGTTCAAAGAGCAGTTTTAGGGTAACGACTTGATTTAAAGTAGGACTTAGTTTGGCTTCCCCATGTCAAGCAATGGACTAGACAAGACAAAGTTTCAAATAAGTATCATGAGTTAATAAGGCAAAAGAGCGTTTGATAAGGAAAATATGTGTCTGGCTATTTCTTTTCTTAACACTTTATTAGTTTATTTATTAGACTAAAACAGCTTAGAGATATTGTGTAACAAACTTGCCTCTTGCACATCTCCCAGCTGAAACTATGGCGTGTTGCTTAGTTCATTTCTTTGAGTATTTTAAACAAAAATCCATCTTATCTAAAGGTGCAATCCTTTAACACACAGATATCATCTTCATCATTCTATTGAACTATTGAACTTTAAGAACAGGGTTAGGGTAAGTACAGCAAGACAAACGCGTGCATGTGTATGCTCACCAAACAGTCGAAGTGTTTCCTGGTTGGCTCTCATCAGGGTCAGTGACACTCCCGCCATCTCCAACGATGTCATGAATGACCCGGACATGACCCTGGCAACCACCACGCCTCGACTCTCTGCAACAGCAGAAACAGCCAATCACTTTCCACAACATCCTCAGAGACGTTTACCGTTGAAGAGAGGTCAAAATGTAAAAGAATACTTTTTAACTGCTGGTGGTGTTAATGCCTTTGCTCTACAGGTCCAATACTGAGAATAGTTTCTTTTAATACGTGTTGTTTACTGTTTTTGCACTGTTTTACTGTGGCTACTGTGTTATAAGTTCTTTTTATTTTTATTCTATTTTAATATAGGTTTAATGTATGTTTTAATGTATGTATGTTTCGTATGCTACTGGATACTTGAATTTCCCTCGGGATAAATAAAGTATGTATCTATCTATCTACATACATGAACACAGATGAGCAAATGTATCCATACACACCAACACGGTCTACTTACCCAGACAGATGATGGCCGCTCTTGTAACCACAGCCATCTCCAGGCAGGACAGAGCTCCGAGGTTGTTCACACACACAACCACAGTGTCTCCTGTATAAAAGAAGAAGGATTCACATGCAGAGTCCAAATACAACACGGATACATACATTTAAAGTAGGGCTGGGCGATATCACGATAAAAAAAAATTTCACATCATTCAATATCGATAATTTTCACAATAAATGTCAAATCATTATTTCTTTCAAGTTTAAAGGCTGATTTTTGAGTGAAATTTGAAGAAACCAGATGGTTAATTGTGGTTTTAAACTTTTCTTTATGGTCAGAACAAACAGTTAATGCCAAACAGTGGATCACTTAACAAATCTGAGGTAGAACATGAAAAACAATTGATGAAATATTTTTTCAACAAATATGCATGAGTAAAATAGAGTAAAATCTTCTGTCAGTCCTTTTTCCTCAAGAAAAAAAATGTCTTAATAGAACTAATTCAAACCAAACATTTATTCAACATTTGTTATATTGTTGTATTGAGGAAAATTATATCGTGATAATTATCATTATTGTTTTATTGCCAGCCCTATCAGTGTAAATAGAGATATCATATATTATAGTTAGAGCACCTGACTTAAGAAGCAGATGTGATTGGCTGTCGGGGTTGGTCATGTGATCTATCATGGTCTTCACCACCTCATCTGCTGATGCCACCTGAACAGGATAAATTAATAAAACTCAGACAGATGAACGACAATATAAAGAGAAAAAAGGTAAACAGTCGTATAATTAGTAGATGTATGCTGAATCTGAATCACCTTTGACCTTTTAATTCCAGGTTCACCGTGGATCCCTGAAGAAGATGGAAAACACCAGTTAAACATTTAGAAATGCCCAAGCTTACTACAAAATCTCTCCCACCGTTCTCCTCTCTCAGTTTTGTCTCCGCCCATCCTTCTAAGATATACTTTGAAATGGGAGATTTAGTAGATATTTGGGTTCATAGATACACTGTTAGAGCAGCACCCCAATTCAGTCAAAAATAGAAACAATACGGAGGAAAACCTCAGTGCTCGTCATACATATGAGGTTCACCCAGTAAAAAAACAAAACAAAGATAGTTTTTAGCAGATTCTCTGCTGAGATTTTGACACATCCACATCTGCTTCCACCCCTTCACAATCAGGTAAACAGACCTCAAGGTCACCATTTCTATTAGGATTATTATCAACACTAACCTGGATATTGTTTCTGGAAAGACAAGCTGCTGTTGAGTCACAAATGTAATCCTATTTAACCCCTTTGCATTTGAGTGGAGACAGATATCTCAAAAATGTGGCTCGTAAAAACAAAACTATGAAAGGCTGGATACCACTGAGTACAGGTTTTAAATGTCTTTTTGTCATTTTAGTCAACTGATAATGTTGTAATTTAGTGCACGTTATGCTATTTTGATGTTCCATTACCAATTTCCAATGTATTGCAACACGAGCCACTAGAGGGTGCTATTCAGTTATTGTCCCACAAAATCAAATTCCAAGCAAAGCGGGTCCCAGCTATCATCAACAAAAAGAAAAAAAATCCTGAATACACCCAACAGTTTCACAGTCTCTTCAAATATGATAATTTTTTAACCAACAGTTGAATAAACAAAGTAAATTATAGGAAAGGGGACTACACATCTAAATTTAAATCTAATTATGTGTTTAAAATGTCTGGCAGAGACTTTTTATTACCTCAAGAATGAAAATTTTATTTCAGGAAATTTTAATTATTTGGTATCAGACCTACAATCCGTAATCTGTCCTTACTCTCTATCCCTCTCTCTTTTGCCCAATTCCACTTTCCAAAATCTCCTCCTCCATTTCTTCATCTTCGCTCACCCAGTCCCAGCTCCATGTCTCCTGGAGGCAGGTCAAAGGAAGGCAGGCAGCCTGGAACGCTGCACGGAGAAAGACTCACCCCCAATGTACCTGCAACAAAAACCACAATGCAATATGCGAAAGCATCTCAGTATTTCTGCCAAGCTTTCAGTGAGCAAAAAGGAGACTCACCTATTCCCTTCAAAATCTCTGTCACCTTGGAAACAATCTGGTCCAATGAGCAGCCTTCTTCTGCTAAGGCACCTGCCAGCTGACAGAAAGTGTGACCAGGTATCATGAGGTGCCACGGCAGTATTTTTATAAACAAAACAAAACATCTGTGTTGTTGAGTTGCATGATGGGAAATGTAGGATCCAGTGTATAGAATTGCAACTCTAAATTGCTGAAGCACTCATTTAAAATCAATCTTGGCCTAAAACAAAATACAATTCACATTAAAAGTACACATATTTTAAAATGTTTAAATGAGATGCTATTAATTATACAAATGGAACAGCTACTCTTATTTAGCTCTAAGAATGGAAATGTAAACTCCTGAGCTATTGAGATTTCAGTGCTAATTAGTATTTGAATTTGAAGTTTTAGAAGAAGTGCAACGATCTGCTGGACCGTCATGGAAATAGCTGAGCAAACTGATAACAGAGAAACCTCCATTTGTGAGTATGGAGGTTGAAAACTTCGTTGAAAAACAGGTACAGTAAACCAGAATCAGCTTTATTTGCCAGGTATCTGTACACATACGAGGAATTTGACTCTGGATTGTACATTGCTCAATGTGCTTATTCGTAATTAGGGCTGGGCGATATGGTCAAAAATGTTATCACGATAAAAGACAGATCAAGACCTAAATGGGCCTTGAGTTTTTTTCTGTCACTCTATTATTTCCAAGGTAAAGCACTAACAGCCATGCATGACATTGTTGTTGTTGTTTACCTTGTGTATGAAGATGGTGCCACACAAGCCTCTCCTCCCGGCCTTGCTGGGTTGGTCAAAGGCGCAGTCCTCTGCTACTATCACCATGTCAACAGCGACGCCGTGGTTATGGGCCTGCTCTGCTGCCAGTCCAAAGTTGAGGCGATCGCCGGTGTAGTTCTTCACAATGAGAAGGACTCCGGAGGCTCCTGTGGGGGGAGTAGGGTCGTTATTCTTCAGTGAATAGTCATTTCATTTCATTGTTCTTTAAATGAACGTTCACAGTATTGTCTTAAACTTATTTTAACACAATAAGTTTATATAGTCATTTTGTACTTGACATGTCTTTGATTAATGAATTGACATACGATCAGTCAATAAACATGCACAAACAGAAAGTCAAAAAAAAAGAAAAAAAAGAGTACATTACCTGCATTGTGCAGGGAGAGGATGGCAGCCAGGATGCTGGCAGGAGGTGGAGAAGCAAATACTCCACCTGCTACAGCTGCTGACAGCATACCTGCCCCAAGATACCCTGAAGACAACAGAGAAAGTAAAATGTGAAATATAAAGACCTGAGATCATTAAAGACTCCATTTTAAACTATAAAAACCGTACCCCCGTGTGCCGGCTCATGTCCCGAACCTCCTCCAGACAGCAGGGCCACTTTGCCTCTCAGATTGTCCAGGTCGGACCGTAGCACAACTCTGTGGCCCTTCAGCAGTGACAGGCCCCCACTGGCCCTCACGAGGCCACAGAGAGCCTCGTCCACACAGCTATCTGCTGAGTTTATCAACTTCTTTTTGGGCTGAGAGAGAGAAATAAAGAAAGGTCTTACAAAATGTAAATAAGCTCACTTAATACAATCCATCCATTATGTCCTGCTTATCCAGGATTGGTTGCAGCAGGCTAAGCAGGGTATTCCAGACACCTCTCTCCCCAGAAACACCTTCCAGCTCCACCTGGGGGATCCCAAGCCAGAATAGATATGTAATCCCTCCAGCTAGTTCTTGGATCCGTTTAATTTTTCACATAAACACACACGTAAGAGTCCTTATTACACACACACACACACACACACAGCACAACCCAAGTTTACAGAAGCTGCACAGTAAAGTGTTATATGCAACAACAACACACTGTAAAATGTGGGATTTACAGCTATTCCTTCACTTACGTTGCTGCAGTGGACTCTGATCCTGAGTGGCAAGTGTGCACAGCAAGGCTAACTCAACCAGGCTAACAAAACACTCATGTTTACACACTGTCATTCTTCATGTCTGCATAAATTCACAATCAGAAACACTCACTGCTCAGTGCATCTCTTCACTGATCGATAATACCATTTAAAAATGTATGTTTACCTCCATTGCTTTAACACTTGTCTTGGCTTCGTATCCTTTCCCACAGCAACTTGAACCAGAAGACAGAAATCACCCAGAATGTGCAAGAAAACACCGGAAATAATGCGATTGTGCCTACAAAATAAAAGCGTATGATTGATCTAATTGTATAAAAGGGTCACTGCCTATTTTGCAGAACTGTGCAGTACCTGTCGCAAAATACTGTACCAAAGTACTATTATGTCAAATATGCGCTAAAACAACGACCTAAAATTGTATCATTAGTTAAAAGTGAGGTCCCTTATAGCATATAGCATGTCTTTTATTTTTAAATTGAGAGGAAGCGTCTTGCAAACTTTTTACAGTAGCAAAAGGTGTTTTGAGGCATGACCCCATGGACACCAGTCACTCCCACAATTTGTTTCCGGTAAATTGATAAAATTGTCTTGTATTTTAGAAGAAGTAAGAAGTAATTGGAAGGA
>NC_060161.1:27189854-27211749 GCF_021292245.1 Micropterus dolomieu | reverse complement strand
GTCACTGCCTATTTTGCAGAACTGTGCAGTACCTGTCGCAAAATACTGTACCAAAGTACTATTATGTCAAATATGCGCTAAAACAACGACCTAAAATTGTATCATTAGTTAAAAGTGAGGTCCCTTATAGCATATAGCATGACCCCATGGACACCAGTCACTCCCACAATTTGTTTCCGGTAAATTGATAAAATTGTCTTGTATTTTAGAAGAAGTAAGAAGTAATTGGAAGGAAGCTTATTGACACTGTGTGTGTGTGTGTGTGTGTGTGTGTGTGTGTGTGTGTGTGTGTGTGTGTGTATGTGTGACATCTTTATGTAGGCTTTTTTCCCTTGAAATTAAACAATAATAAAGAGCATTTTTAAAGTTGCTGAGCCCTCTGTATTACTCTCAGTGACCCGTGGAGGGCCCCAGACCCTGCTTTACAAACTAATCTCAGTAGGGATGATGAATTTATGCAAATTATCCCTTCAGTCCGCTTTGAATTAATGCAAGTTGTTTGAAAGTTAGTATTTAAATGAGATCAAACTAAACGTAATGACAGTTTGCTTACATTTTGAGTGGGTGAGCATATACTGGGGGGGGGGCTGAAACTGTAGGGAAGGTGCAAATATGTTTATCAGCTGAATGGCAGGTAGGGGAACCTTTAAATTAGTTTTAGTTTGAATGAACCACCTTATTAAACTTGATGTATTCATTCAAATAGCCTATTTGTTGCAACATGAAACACTGTACAGGTGTGTCCTATCCTCCCTCATGAAACACTAACGAAAAAAAACCGGTTTAAACATGGGGGAAACTCCGCTCACTCGGGCTGCTTCTGTACACACATCGAACTCACCCTCCGGTTCCTCCTGCGTGACGCACGGAGCCCAGACAGTCCGCTCAGCTCGCAGCTCGGAACCGTCCTGAGCAACATGCAGGATGGCGAGTGTGGAGACAGCCGCCGAACACGAGCGTATCCTTCGGGAGATCGAGAGCACAGACACCAACTGTATCGGACCGACCCTCCGGTAAGTGCGTCCCTGTGAAGGCAGCTGGACCCGCGGCGTCACCCAGCTGAGGGAGCGCGGCTAGCTGTGATTAGCTCCAAGTTAGCAACTCCAAACTTTAACGCTCCTGTGTCCATTATCGGACAGCTAGCCGGCTAACTTTAGCAAAGATAAAAAGCTGGCTAATTTACACCATTAGCGCATGTGTGTAAACCTGCACATTGAGCCCAACTGTCTCGGGTTGTCTAACGGTTTTTGACCCGGTATTGTCCGTTTTTTTACTTTGACAAAGTTTGTCAACTTTATCCAGAGGCATTTCATCTTAACTTAGGCTAACGTTAGCTAACCTAGCTAACCAATTGGTATTCCGCTCACTGGTGTCAGAGCTCACAATGGCAGTCGAGGTTTGTTTTCTGGTTAGATAAGCGCTCTCTGTTTGTGTGTTTGTTTGTCTCTCAAATCGGTCAACTTATCTGGAGGAGTCCTGGTGCCTGCTCGTTGTCAGTTAGCCTTACGTTAGGTGGTTTAGCAACAGATATATAAGGACTGTCAAGTGCAGCAGCAGCTGCTGTCAGGCGGTCTGTGCACACAATGAATGAGATGTAACGTTATAGTTCAGTAATTACTCCTGGGGTAATTAATAATAACACCGCGTTAATACCATATACTGTAATACACGACACAGAAAGATTTAAAAGGTTGATGTTTGAATGCGCGTTGGTGTTTAGACTGTTGCTCAGTCATTTAGTGGAAACCGCACTTAACAGACTGAATGATTTTTCTGTTGGTGTTGGTGCTTGTGTCCGGTTACATCACGGTTTTTAACGTCCCATCAGTGTGGAGAGGATGTGTTTTGCGATGCAGCATTGCTTTAGGTGATTTTTGGACCTGAAATGAACCGAACACAGTCTTGTTTCCTGCTCAGCTTTCATGTGAAGAGCAATGTTTTTATACTGGATGTGCCAGGTACCCCCCCAAAAACCGTTTTATCGTACTTTATTCCTCTCTGAAGAATCAGTATCCTTGTCCAGTGGTCTCTGAACTGATTGTCCAAAGAGGAAATAGGTATTGAATATACGGGGAAATGCAACAGAGGAACTGGACTATTGAAGGTTTGTGAATAGGGCTGCAGCTGACGATTATTTTAATTTTTCGACTGGTCGATCAGTTGTTTGGTTCATAAAATGGTGAAAAATGTCGATTAGCGTTGCCCAAAGTGACGTCCTCAAATGTCTTGTTTTTTCCACAACCCAAAGGTATTCAGTTTACTGAATATATACAAGAGTAAAGAAACCAGAAAATATTTACAATTTAAAAGCAGTTGGATAAGACACATGCCTTTCGTGTGTGAGATCTGAGTTCAATTCCCACTGCCACCCATCCACCAATGACACTTAACCCCTAGTAACATATATATATATATATATATATATATATATATATATATATATATATATAGCAACTCTAAGTTGCATTGGATAAAAGTGTCAGCTAAATGAGTAGATGTAATGTAATTAATACAAACCTTGACACTTCTTGTTAAAGGTTTGTGTGTGTGTGTGCATCAACAAGTGCATTTTCTTCTTTCTCCCCCCCCCCCCAGTAGTAAAGACCTATTTGAGCTATTCATTTAGGCCATTTACTGTGCCTGATGGGACATTAACAAAACCAGAAAAGTGTGTGTGTGTTTACTGGCCCACTCAAGATTCATTTGCCATATGAGTTGACAGCTTTGTGTGACGCCTCTGGCTGCGATATTCTCCTCTTGAGTGTGTGTGAGTTTGTCAGCGACGTGGTGAGCGACTCAGGCGGGCGAGCAGACACTATGAATAGTATTTTAGTATTAATAGTTTCATATCTTCCAGCTTCCTGTTTCTGTCCGAGTCTTATTATATGATCCACTTGTTCCACACAGCCAGTCACACACTTAAAATACAACAGCACAGGCTATGTTTGGACCTGTCAGCGCCATCGTTAGCTATATTTAGCCCAGAGAGATTTGTTGAAAGAGAGATTTTTAAAAGGCAAATATATCAGATGATGAAGAATGCTGCTGTATGTTTTGATGAGAGAAGAAGCTTAACAGAGCAATAAAGCAGCTCTGGTGTCGTTTTTAAATCTCTTATTAAGTTCAACCGCAATTGACTTTAGATGTTTTGTAATTCCTGTTATGTTAAGCACATGTTCCACACAGATAAAAAAATTCTAGATATTGCTCTGCTGCCTGCCTTTTCCTTTGGTATTTGAAGCCAACGTCCAACAATAGGAAACAACAAAACAATAAATAACTTGCGTTGTCTTAAATAGCTGCTGGAAATTATGAATTACTAGGTTGTTATTCATACCTGCCGGAGGTAAAGGGACAGTTTATTATCACTGTTGGGATGCGCCAATGTGACATTGATATCAGCAGTGCGCGAGTAGACCCCAACATTTTGGTACGAGAGCTAACATATCATGGAGGGAGCTAGAAACAAGGAGTCAGCCATTTGGAGGGGTTTCATGCTTGTTACACCAACAAGTTCTACGGCCACTTGCAATATCTGCAGAGCCAATGTTTCGACATATAAAATATAACACAAGCAACTTAATCAAGTACCCAGAAGTCTCATGGCAAAGAACACCATTCCCAGTCTCTTCCTCATTGTGAGGAAAACAGCTTATTATTTTTAAAATTTATTGGATCGATACTCGACATCAGCTGAAACCCAAAGCTCAGGTATTGAGACTTTGAAGTCGGATTAGTGCATCTCCACTGACAAGTTTTAGGGGTTATTTACATTTGCTTTAAATTGTCCTCTGATCGAGCAAATGTGTTACTTTTTAGATGAAATGCTCTCTGATATGATGGTACATTTATTAAATACAACTGCAGCAATTTTGCATAATTGCATATGTTGTAGCTGTATTTTTAAGCATTGAGATTCTAATGTTCCTCCTCAATAGTAACTTTCCCAGAACCAAGACTCTTCAGACAGCCTGGAAAATCAGGTTGGCTGTGTGTGTGGGTGTGTGTGTACGTTCCCCTGCAGCAGCAGTGTGCAGGTCTAGGCTGGCTGCAGCATTCCTCCCTGACAGCAGAAATAGGTTGTCAGGATAGATCTGGAGTGGGACTGATCAACTCCCTCAGGTTACAAACATTAACCTGAAGAGAGGACGCGCGTATTGCTCTATGTGGAATTGTTTAATATTGTTATGCTGTATGAGACAATGTATTGCCAGAAAAATATGCCAGTGTTGTCAGTCAAGTCCCTCGGGTAAAGACTAGAAGACATTTAAAAAAGGGACTGAAGAGACTGAAGTGAGGCGTCTTTCCTCCAGCTGATCACATTAGAAAATAATTCCTAATCATTCAAATATTAATAATTTCAGCCTATAAGAGTAATAGTAGTAGTAATAGTAGAATCAGGGCTGCCAGTATTTGGATCAAGATTAAGTAGGTCTAGACTACAGTTTTTATTTCAGTGTGTCAGAATTTAATCAACGTTTAAGTCGAAATTGATATGATACCCAATATGACAGAATTTGTGCTGACAACAGCACAAAAGGTGTCTCTTCTGAGACAGCAGAGAGTGGCCAAGGTCAAGAAATGAGGTTTCTGTTAGTATATTTATTAAGAAATTATATGTTATTCATATGTTATTGTGACTTGGCCACAGAAAGACAACATGGAAAATGTGAGCCAAGAGTGTGAAGCTCTCTGTTTCTGCATCACAGTCCATTATAAACCACACATTAGATAAAGTTTATACAAACACTGACAAGGGAAACACATTAATTCGATTGATTGATTATGGTCCATCGCCAAAACTGGCCGCCAACAATAATATCTGGCCCGCTGCCAGATTATGGTGCTTTGAAAGCGGCAAAAAATATAAATCAATAAATACTTTGATAGCAGTGCTGAAATAGATCTCAGTCATAGCAGCAACAGTTACTCACATAATCACTTCCTCTTTAGTGTTTTTTGTACGACAAAATAAAAGCGCGAGAAGCTTGTTTTCTGCAATACTGTATTTGGAGTTGAACTGAGCTTTTACTTACAACGGCATTAAAAGAGTCTGTTGCCTGCTTGACACACCTCTGAAAGAGCCGTCTGAAAACGCGATTCCCCTAAACGTCCTCTGCCTGGAGACACTGGGGAAATGATAAAGCGTCTGTGGGTTGATGGATGCGGATCGAACACTGAAACAAAAACCGTGCAGCACATGTCGTGATCTGAGAAACAGTCGCTGCGGAATTTGTTGAAGAGAGAAAAAACTTATCCTAAGGTGAGGTTGAACCCTTTACGCCTGGGTTGCAAGTCCTGTGCCTTACCGACTCAGCTAACCAAACGACATGTTCATGCAAGTGATTGGTCAATTATGTCTTATATTCTCATCCACCACCACCATTTGCAGACCCCTGCTGTATATTATTACTTCTTTGAACGTACGTATTCAACACAGTGATGAGTGTCTGCACTGCCTGAATTCTACCAGAAGTAGAACAAGAAGAACGTAGTGACGAAATGCGCTCTGTGGCGCTGTTTTCAGCTACAGTAGAAACATGATGCAACGTGGCAATGTCCATGGAAGGGGGACCCGCAGTTATGTAGATATAAAAGTCTCATTCTTAGGTAATAAAAACATAATGGTTCATTATGTAAGGTCTTTACACGCCACTGAAAAATAGTTATGGATCTTATATTGCATTTCTGTTGCTAGATCCTCAGACATACTACCCACTGAACCTTTAAATGAAGAACTAATACAAAACGTAAACCGAAATCTTTAATCTTGTCAGTATAAATCCTGCAGTGTGAAAGGTGTAGAGCTTGGTAACTCATGACTGGGGTCAGTTTAAATGCCTCTGTATTTATTTACACGTGTTTGGATTGGTTAAATCTGTAATTTTAGGACCTAAAATGCTTGTTCAGAGAGGATTTGTGTGTGTCTTTCTGGTGCTGTTTAAATCTTTCCACCTATGAGTTTCTCTCTCTGCTTCCCAACTCGTTCCAACCGACAGCAATTATCCTGAGAAGCTCACTCACATTACGGTTGACGTAAACACAGAGAAGCAGTTTTCAGGGCAGAGTCTCTGATCACCACAGCAAAGTTGTGATTATACAAACAAGAGCAGTGAAAGAGTGACGTAGTCGGGAAATTAGAAGGGCAGACGGAGAGAGGTAGGAGTCCACGACGGAGCAGATCTAAGCAGCATCTCACGAAGATGCACGGCCTAGATGTAACTTGGCTTCAAGGATCTGCTTTTTTTCTCATGTGTTATTTATATACTTACTTTAATGGTTCCACTTTTTTAATTGTGTCAGGCTTGGAAACGAGGCAAACTCAAGAGTCTTATGTTTTTAATCATTTTTAAGAATTGGTTTATTATCGATGAGCCAATGTGTAGTAAATTAATCAGCACCTGTTTTGATACTGGATTAATAGTTTATCGAACTCTCTGTAACCAAATCTCACACATTAAGGCTATTCTATGTGATCTCCCTTTGATAACTAATGTAATAACTGATATTAATATTGGTTAATTATTTAAATACTAATATTTTTTTCTCTTACGTTCACAAAGTCTCCCCTGAAACTGTTTGTAGCCCTTGAAAAGGAGCAGCTCTTTTTCTGTTTCTGTTTTTGGACTTGATGGATTGATTAAGAATAATCTGCAGAGTAATCGATGCTCATTAGTTGCAGCCTTAATTTTATGTAAGTTTGCACTGAGATATTGTACTGGTTATTTTAGACTATTTTTAATTGTTTTGTTTATAAAATGTTATGAAATATGTATAAGTGGCCATCACTACAGTACTCAGAACCCAAAGTGGGCAGTTTCGTTTGTTACTATTCCAAAGGGATTCAGGTTTCAGCAACATGTAACAAAGAAAAGGTGCAAAACACATTGAAAGAGCTGGAACCAACACTTGTTTGTTCAACTTTATGTTTATTTGTCATTCCAACTTTAAGAAATACAGCTTAAGCCTCTTCACACTACATAATTTTTAGCCCGATTTGCCGCTCGGCAGGTGTGAATCAGCGGTTGATCGGCGGTCGCCAGTCGTTGTGTGTGTGTGTGAACTACTCAATGACGCAACAAAACGGCCCCTCGAAACATTTGTGACACATCGCCGAAGTCTGCCAGATATCTAGCATGCCAAATATCTGGAAGAGTTGACTCGGCATCCACATCCAGCCAATGAGAGCAGGCTGCTACTTTTTCACCGCAAAACACTTTTAACTCCCCTGCAGCTCTCTCTGTAGCTCAGACAATCCCCGCTACCTGCGTGTGCTAATCCATTCTTTCACCCAAATTCTTTGTCTTTATAATCGCCATCTTTATAATAAACAGCTGTTATGTCTGTAGGTTTGCGTCATTTCCCGTTTTACATTTCAGGTGTGTTTTCTTGACAAAACGTGGTTTGGAGTCCAGCGGCGGGTGACCTCCTGTCACCGATCAGTCACGTAGTGTGAACGACTACAAGGCTCCCGTCACAAGACAGCAAGTTGTGTAGTGTGAACAGCACGGCCATCGGCCGACGCTGAAAATCGTGTAGTCTGCACGAGCCTTTAATGAAATATCACTTCTCTCAGGACCACTGGACCAGAATCAACAAAACATCAAAAGTGTTTGAATACAGGAATTGCTATAAAACACAATAGTACTTTAGTGAACCGTCGATGAACTAGATGTGCAAAGACTAGTTACACCCATGAAGTTTGTACTGTTTGTGCTTCAGCAAGATGCTGCAAGATTACCAAGTCTTTTTTTGAGCCGAGGTAAATGAGAACCCTGTGTTTCTCTGCCTGTTGCTGACCGATCGTGCTGCGGGTGTTTGTTGCTTCAGAAACAGCTGAATGTGTGTTATCTGTTTGTCTGCGGCTGAGCTCATTCCAAGGTGTGCTTTTTATTGCCTAATCTAATCAGTAAACACCAGTCACGCAGCTGCGAGCGAGGAGGACCCCGCTGCATAACTTTATAAAGCTTCCTCTCGGTGTGTGTGTTGAGCTCCACCCTGTGTTTAACAGCGTGCAGCTGGCGAGTTTCGTCAGAGTTGGCTGTTAATGACAGGGAACCTTCATGTGCGCACTTATTATGTGGTTTTCTACTGCACGGCCATGGAAAATGCTCCTTTCTGATTGGTTGGCAGGTGTTTATTTAAATCTTATGGGACAGCTCAGACGTTCTGCTTGACAGTTAAACCACAGTTTCATCAGGTGCATATTAAACTGCAGGTAACCATAGCATAACAGTATTGATGCTTTGCCATCGGTTAACTGACCTGCGAGCTGGCCAGCCGTGTGTTAAATCGACAACAAATAAACACTCTGTAGTTCTTTTCCATGTGGCCCTGGTAGAACATTTTTTATGTTGTGGCATTTTTCTTTTCTCTGTAAGGCTCTGTATTGGACCTCAGACCTTTTTTGCACACATTCATGGTTCCTAGACGATGAATCGTAATGACTTTGGCGATCACCTGACTTTTCTTTTAGACCCACCATGAGGTGGATTAGTTATCTTTACAACTACTGATTTAATTGACATGGAGTTGGGTACAGACATGTTTCCCTCGGGATGAATTGTAAACACTTCAGTGATCCCCTGACTTTTCATCTAGCGCCATCAGGACAAAAATTTACATTTTTTTACAACCAAAAACATGCTAATCTAATGACTTTGTGTTTTGCTGTAATTAGCCAGTGTTAGCATTCTGGCACACTAAATTAAGTCAGTGAACATGGTACACATTATACCTGCTTATCGTCTGTATGTTCGTCACTGTAGTGAACATTTAGCTCAAAGCACTGCAGCCTCACAGAGCTGCTAGCACAGCTGTGGACACTTTGTCTTGTGTTAATCGAAATCCATCAGTAGCCCTGCTTGTCAAGAGGCATGAAATATTCAAGGTACATTCATCTGTTATTTTATAACAGGGATGTATAATGAGATGAAGCTTGTTCTTCCCTTTTATGCTACAAAGCAAAAGATATGTGCAAAATGTTTGTGATGCTTCCAGTCATGGTGCTTTCTGTTGCTCGATTTGGTCGATCGATTAATCGACTGATTGTTGCAGCTCTACTGAGCACTCGGCCCTGGGGGTCTCCGGTGTTGAGCACTAGGGTGGAGAATGACTGTGTGGAGTTGTTTGCTGTAAGTGTTGAAAACTCACAAGGAACTGAAAACTTTGGCTACAATTTCTGAGAACCCAGCTATGTGAGGGGCAGGCAGGCGTCTGGTGCTTGGTTGCGATTTTCATCATCCACACTTTGCAGCCTTTGCTGGTAAGCTGTTCTGCTCTGTTTAAAACAGAAGCAGACTGTGTTTAACTCTTTGTCAGTGATGTTTTAAAATAGGGCTGAGTGATCATTCTGCGTAAATATGTACTGACGTGTAATGCATTAACAGTGGAATAAAGGTTACAATCATTACAACAACAATTTGAGAATACGATATGTAATTGAGCATACATTGCCATATTTTAATAAATGCTGATGTTAGAAATTTAATCATGATTTTGATTTCAGCAGCGCTGCGTAGCTCCATGTGCAATATTCTCACATTTAAGACATTCAGCAAGACCTGAGTGTTTCATGTTGCACTAGTGAAAAGAAGAAGGGAGTCATTTGCCACAAGCTTGTTACAGCCCACACACACCCCGCTGAGTCATCACACTGTACTTGGGAAGAGACAAACACACTCACATCCATTCATACACACTCAAGTTGGTGTGCTTGTCTTAAGTGGGTTAAGATCCTATTTAGCCAGCTGTCAAGCTGCCTGCCCAAATATACACACACACACACACACACACACATCATAACACACACACACACACACACACACACACACACATCATAACTGAGAGCAGCTTTCTTTGTGTCAGTGCTTTCAGACTTCTAGCTCACCAAAGCCAGCCAGCCATCTTTTCCTCCTTTTCCCCCTCTAACACCTCCTCATTCAAAATCTGCACCCTCTGTGCTATTTCCCCCTTCTTTCTTGCCCGCCACCATCTTTTTTTCAACTTCTGTCGGGACACTTATGTAGGATAAAAATGGCAAAGACACCTAAAAGCTGGTGAAAACGGCCTCGACAGAACTTGTCTTCAGGCATTGGGCATCAAACGTAGCCACTAAGCATATTTTAATGGTGGACAATCCGCATTAATTAATTGTTAATATGCCAGATTTGGGCCAAATGGCTGTTTTCATATGCAGTGACTCGTGACAGATTATGACCCTGTTGTGATCATCGGCAGTGATATTCACCTTCTTTCCATTTACTTACTTGGAATATATAACATTACTGTTTTCATCCTTATTTAAAGTAAAGTGTCATTCAGGCATGTTATGAAAATTCTGGTGACCGAATTGACCCTGTTTTATAAAGTCCACAAAAAGCATGTATTAAATCCCATGGACATTATTATTATTATTAGGCTATTTGTAAATCTACCTGCCTCCGACTTCTCTTCTCCGCTGTTCTCACACACATACCTACACCTTTCCATCAGCTTTTATTGAATGTTTGTTATATTGTTATTGAGGAAGATTATACAGTGATAATTATCATTAGTTATATTGCCCAGCCCTACGAGAAGAAAGAACTCCCAAATGAATTATAATTAAGTGTATTAAACGGATTTTGCACATAAGTCATGGCGATTGAAAGTGATAGAGAAATGTCTGACCTAGCAAGCACTGATCCACTGATTTATTTACTCAATCCCATTTGATTGAAACATCAAATTTATTAATTTACTACTCATACAGTGGTTAGAAACAGACAAGTACAAAGGAGCAAAGACGTCGTCCGTACTCTTCCCCTCTCTGTGGCAGACAGTACCAGGCGCTGTGGCACCAGTTCCTGTTAACACGCATGCTAATCTCAACACTCGTCCGTCAGGAAACCAGCCATTGTTTGGAGACTTCTCAGCAGAATGAAGTAATGTTTTTATTCTTTTTTTACATTTACCAACCTCCATTGTTCACCAAAAAGCAGCAACATATGGCTCTGCTAGTGCTTACGATGCCATTGTGTGACACAGTAATTATGATCCAAGTGTTGGGAAAACTAATCTGGATTATCATTTGAGCCGTAATAACAATCTATTGAACAGCTGACACACTGATGTCATCATACTTAAGCATACAATGAAATCTTTTCTCGTTTGTTCACATAAGGATGTCTTTTTTATCAGCTAGCAGGGTTGTGCGATTATGGGGAAAAATCATGATTATTTTGGTCATAATTGAAATCACGATTATTAATGCGTGTGTGTGCGGAGTGTAGCAGGGCAGTTGACAGGTGAAGTCTTTGAGTTGACGACAACTCCTTACGTTACATAACGCTGAAATTCAACAGTGGTGTTCCGTCGGGAGATGCAGTTACTTAAACTAATTTTCAGTAAAGTATAAATCTGGTAATGCGTTACAAGAGCACGGACAAGATAAAGCAAGGATAGCCGCTAGGCTAATTTCTGCAGTGTAAAATACCATAGGCTCATGCTAATAACGGTGAATAGCTAGTTTTCGCATTTATAACCCCGTCATCTCGGTTTGAGCTGACCTGAACATCACAGCCTGGCTGAGAGTGAGTTATTCGATTTTCAATTTGGGGTTTTGAATATGGAGGTTTTTTTCCATACGCCTGACCCGCGTATGGGAAAAAAAACAGTGACCGAAACGCACCAGTGACCGAAACTGTCCATCAAAGGGAAAACAAAATGAAGCCCTCCGCTGTGTGGGATGTGTGTGTTTGTGTGTGTCTCGCTATTTAATTACTATCGAACCTTTTAAGCTCAAAAAATGTCATTCGGGCCAGCCCTAGCTCACACATCGTGAAAACAACTATTAAACTATTATCGTAGATGATGCGTATCGCACCCCCCTGTCAGCCAGTGACTTTGAGGCTCAGTGTTTGTTAAAGGCGGTGTTTGGACAGACTCTGAACCTTGATGAAGACACAAACTGAGTCTTTTAGTTTATTATATGGTATTTCTTGTTTATTTTTTTGTTATGTTTGTATTACTACCACTAACTGTACTATGATTTGCCCCCCCCCGTTCAGACTCATGGTCCTGCCCGAGGTTTCTTTCTGCTAAAAGGGAGTTTTTTCTTTGCCTCTGTCGCCAAGTGCTTGCTCATGGTGGGAGTACAGTCTAGACCTGCTCCGTATGGAAAGTGCAATGAGCTAACTTCTGTTATGAATTGGCTCTATATAAATAAACTGAATTTGTCTGATGTCAGAAAAGTGTGTGTGTGTGTGTCTAAAGAAAGCACATTGTGGCGTCAGACCTGCTCTCTATTGTACTAGGAGGGCATTTCCTTGTCAATAGGAGGAAGGGTGGGAGATTCAGGTGTGTTTATGTGTGTGTTTGTGGAAGGGAGTGAACACAGGAAGAACTGGGATCACTATTACAGAGACGGCTTGTACACAACACAAATCAAATACAAATGCCTTTTCTACGTCTGTGTCCTGATGAGGCCAGGTTAATACAGTGCTTGAAAGGACATTTTGTTAAAGCTTTGTGACCAACACACAGACATCAGATACATAATCTGTTTTTTAATAGAGAGAGGGTTGAACTGCAAGCACATGCAGCTCTTAGGCACCTAGTCAGTCAGTGCCTTTGTCCTCAAACTTGATTCACTGACAAATAAAACGCACGCACGGAGAGAGAGCCGGTGTGCTTCACTCTTAAATGACTGCGAATAGTTGTGTCAGACAAGTAATTTGCCAGTTTTACGTTTTCCAGACTTTGGGCCCCGAACTGCATTTGGGAACGCACCGGTTTCTTACACTTTGTTTTAGCGCCAGCACTGGAGAGTCAGTACAGGTCAGATCCGCTCTGCTGATTTAAGGACGGTAGCGAGACGTTGTGGTGACGTTAATACTGTAAACAGGAACTTTCTTTCCTCTGCAGACGTGAACACAGAATACACATTACACTGTTAGGATGCAGCCTGAGCAGCTACCATCTGACAGGGCTATCACAAACGCGTTTTACAGACGCCCGGTAGTGACGCGTTACCTGGGGCCACCGGTAGTAGTAGTCACATCAACTTTTAAATATTTTTATACTTTAACAACTTTTAAACGTTATTATTACTCTAGACAAAAATATCAAAAGTAATCCAGGATGAGTAACTGTCATGTACTGATCTAACTAAGGCTGCAGCTAACGATGATTTTAGTACTCGAAGCTTCTGTAGATTATTAGATTACGAAGTACTTTTGCTTCAGCCCCCCCCCGTAACGGGATCACTAAAATTGATTCAGTGATCCCGTTATTGGGAGATTTAGTGATTTGCTAAAATGCAAATGAATCGTTTCAGCCCTAGATCTGATACCCGTTGTTACATTTATGGTTATTTATTGATGTGACGATAAAACGTGATACAGATTTTTGAGCTGTCAAGGTAGATATTAGGATACACCCTGTAGCTCAACTTAATGTCTTGTGAGCACTTCAAAGCCATGGCCAGTTCTTCTCACTGGAATACTAGCTACAAGTTCAGATTAGATTTAAATGAACAGCAGGCTGCTAACAATGTCTGTTTACTCCTGGCCCACTCTATGGCAACACTTTTGGTTTTTTTCTCTCTTAACGCTTTTGTGAGCAGCACTTTGGTGGATTGCCTATAGGCAGGAAACATCCTGATGAAGCCTCTCACTCTGTTGTTTTGGTGTCTGTAATGGCTGCTGGAAGCCTAAACACCACAAAAAAACAATGTCCTGGACAAATGTCTGGGGAGGATGTGCAAATAACTGAAATGAGAGTAAATTACTCACTTCTCAGCTGTGTCCCAGTTTCATAACACATCTGGTAAATCAGGTTTTGTGTATGTAAAACGTGTACTTACTAAGAACTATGTGATTTTTTTTAAATGTGCTGTAGATATACTGTTGTCCCAAAGTATAATGTACAAAGGAAATAGAGGAGATGCTCACAAGTGGGGGAGGGGAGTCCAAAATGTTAATTAATTAGGGCTGGGTATCGTTCAAAGATTTTTGATATCGATACAATATCTCGACTTTGATAACGGTTCCTGAACGATACTTTTTTTGATATCAATTTGAGAAAGACATCGATACGTGATGTCACACGGAAGCGCTTCCGCCGGCTGCACATACAGGTCCATATGTGGCGGTGGCGTCACTTACTGATCCTTCCGAAATGCTTGGGAAAATGTAGCGTGTGTAACATAATAATAAAAGAGCTACCAAGAAGCTCCTGAGAAATGCGCTACTGCCCAACACTGCTCGTATGGTGGGCGTGTTGAAGCAAGCTCGGTGGCAGTAGAGGTTGCAAAGACGGAGCAACTTTCTGCTCTTAAGTTTATTCCATGCACAGTGAAGGCTTCACCAGGGTTGTCGCGTCGCCGCTCTTGGCTGCAATTATTGTACGTCGCAAATATTGCATCGCTCGCTGTTGCATCTAGCCTGGTGCAATGTAGCCACGCTTTTGATTTTCTCCACTTCTCTTACATCCACGAGCCACGTCTCTGTTCGTAACCGGCGTGAACTAGTGTTTACATCACCACAGCCAATTACAATCACTTTTAGATTTGGGCACATCAAGCATGCTGCATGCTTATTGGCTCAGTGACGTTAACAAGAACCTTTAGGTATCGAAATTTGGTACCAAAAGACATTTTTTGATACTCCATGGTATTGAGGCAATTCGGTCTGTGCCTAAAAAGTATTGAACTCGATACCCAGCCCTACAATTAATTGATTCATTGTTAGGACTGTAAAATGTCATGTTACAATTTCCCACAGCCCAAATTGTTTTTATTCCACTAACAGCCCGAAACCCAAAGAAAGTGAGTTTACACTGATATCAAACAAAGAAAAGCAGCAAATCTTGAGAAGCTGCAACCATAGAAGGAAAAATGCCTTAAAACTATTTATCAGAATAGTTTTCTGTCGACCGACTAATCAGTTAATTGACTAATCTTTTCAGAATAGAAAAATGTTTTTAATATTTCTGTAAAGGTATGTTTTTTTTTTTTCTTGGATACTAAATGCAAAAACAATATATTGTGACATAAAGGACATACAGTGTGTCCAGATATGCAGTTATTGTACGTTGTATGTGATTGGGACACAGCATTCCCTTTAGTGTTGACCAGCTCTGAAACAAGACATTGAACTGGCAAAACTAACCCAGTGGAGTCTGAAAACAACAACAGGCATGTATGAAAATGTGGAGCACAGTGTTTCTGAAGAGTTTTGCAATAACACCCCCTGGTGGACGCATTTTGTAGATGCTCCCATTCCACAACTTTCTTCTATGTTCCTTCTTCTGTCTTTCACTTGCAGAGCAAAAGACCGTTAGTTGCAAAATGATGTACAGCCTCAGTGAAGACGCAATAAATTACTCTTCAGGTTAGCTAGCTCTTTTCTTGAGCTTGTTTCTTCACTCTTTTTCCTTCCTCTGTCTCTAGGACCTGGGGTTCATGAGTTGTTCAGTAGCTACTTTGTCTGTCTTGTGAGTTGTTCCAATTATCCAACAAGGTCGCTTGTAATGCAAAGAAATATGTGGATAAAAGTGGAATTCAATGTTACAGTTGACGCCACATTAAGAGTCTGTAGGCCATGTAGAAGTGGTGCGATTACTTCTTGAAATTTAGTGAAGCATCATTGTTGTGTGAATCTTGATATGCACAGAAAAGCAAGTATTTGTACGTTGGGCTGTATTTTATCATTACTTGAGATCAACAGATTTAGGGGAAGGAAAGCTGCTGGCTCCAAATTTTTATTAGGTGTACAAGAAGTGGAACTGTCCATTTAAAAAGTAACAAAAAAGGAGAAATTAATTTTTTTCAAAAGTGATCTTCAGAGGATTTAAAGATTGTGTGTGTGTCTATCCATCTATCTATCTTTCTCACCCTTTGTCGTCGCTTTCTCCAGGTCGGTGTACGACGGTCAGGAACATGGTCTCTTCATGGAGAAGCTGGATGTGCGCATCAGGAACCACGACAGAGAGATCGAGAAGATGTGTAACCATCACTTCCAGGGGTTCGTTGACTCCATCACAGAGCTGCTCAAAGTGCGAGGGGAGGCGCAGAAACTGAAGGTGAGGAGGGGCGGGGAGGTTGGGGAGTAGTCCGTAACAAAGCTGAGCGGAGAGAGCGCTAAACAGATGGATGTAAAGATGGAACAATGTTCCAAGATTGAGAGAGGGATGAACTGAAGGTAAAAATAGGCTGCTTTATTTTCCCTCAGAGTCAGGTGACCGAGACAAACAAGCGTCTTCAGGATGATGGCAAAGTGGTGAGTAGACAGGTTCACAAATATCAACAATGTCCAGTCAGGGCTTGTTTCTGGAGACCTCTTGACTAATGCTGCTTTCTTCATCTCCTTCTTTCTCTTCTTTTCAGCTCATCGGCTCGATGGAGGAGCTGAAGCAGTGTCGAGTGCAACAGAGGAACATCGCTACCACCGTAGACAAACTGACACACTGCCTACCAGGTAACACAAACTAGATACAAGCATGAAATGGACAGCGTGGAATACTTTTCGGCTCATATTTGAGTCCTTAACTTTGTGTTTAAGGTCTGTTTTCTGCTCCGCTCATATGTGCAAACATATAGACCAGTAGTCGACAACACTTTGATAACAGCAAAAAAAAAATATATATATATATTACCAGCTGGTTCTGAAACGGATATGACAGCAAAAGTTACTCACATAATCACTTCCTCTTAAGTGATTGTGCCTACAAAATAAAAGCGTGTGAATGTTTTGCAGATTTTTGCAGCAGCTTTTTAATTTAGAGCTTTTACTTTGAAAAGTTCTGAAGGAAATTTAAAAGAGTCTTTGGCTTGCTTGACACACCTCTGAAAGCCATCTGACAACGTGAGATTGCTGATTCCCCTGAATGACAAAAGCAGGAACACTCCTGCACATGCTCAATTGTGAAACATAACGATCTCTTTACGATCAATTTGTTGAAAAAGGAAGAAAAAAAATACTAGTGCAAGTGAGAATTGATCACGCAACCCTCCAAACGTGAGTTCTGTGCACTACCAACTGAACTAATTACACAAACAGTAAATGTTACAATGTAACAATCACAGCACAGTATAGGCCTCGCTTTAACTGAGGTCCGACACTTTCATGGCTGCGCTCCATTGACTCTAATGTAAAGAGTCGTTTTCTAGCTTTCTTTAGCCATATTTTCCAAGATATGGTCAAACGCTGTTCCTGGGGCACTTTTAATAATTACAGTCGCAACCCAGAGAGGCTGAAAGGAGAAGTACGATAAATTCTCTTTCCAAAACCTAAAACAAATCCAGAAAGAAATTTGGCCCGAGGCCAGACTGCCGGCCACCGATACAGATCAACAAAATAACACATGTCGAACTTTCTTTTGCTTCATCTGTCTTTGCTTTCCCCCATAGTCCTGGAGATGTACAGCAGACTTCAAGAACAGATGAAGGCCAAAAGGTATGTTACTGATTCTGTTATAACAAGGTACATCTCACATTTTCCCAAATTCACAACACAGTCCTGGAACAATAATAATAATTAATGTAATATAATTCTCCTCAATAACAATATAATAAATGTTCACTATAGTGTCAATAAATATTTGATTTAATTAATTTGAATCACGAAAGAATTAGCCCTCAAGTTTTCTATTAAGATAATTATTATGTTAAAGAGAAGTTACAAATCATATTTTTTACAAAAAAGATTTGATCTTGTTTTGAATGTTCTACCTCAGATTTATGAAGTGATCCACTGTTTGGCATCAAGTGTTTGTCCCATTCTGACCACAAAGAAAAGCTTAACCACACAATTAACCATCTGGTTTCTTCAATTTTCACTCAGGAGCAAAAATCAGCTTTTAAACTTGAAAGAAATAATGACATCGACATTTATCGTGATAACAATATCGATATCGAATGACATAAAACATTTCTATCGTGATAACGTTTTTGGCCATATCGCCCAGCCCTACTTGGGTGTGTAGATGACGTTTTCTCCAGAAAGAGGCTTAAACATTTTTAGTGACCGCTCCCATATCAGCTCAGGTTTGTAGTCTATGCAGAAGGCATGGGAGAGGGTCTTGATGTGCTGACCCTTGGCTGTGAAAACTGGTTCTTCTGGGGCGTTGAATGGTGCTTTTGGAGCCGGCTCATTGGCTCTGGACTCGCGCTCCTGGATAGGAAGTGGACTCTTTCTTCAGAGTTGCTGAGAGAGGAATGCAATCCTGGGTCTGTTTTGAGACATGATGAGCAGATGGTGGAAAGCATGACAGATGGAAAAATTCTCCACTCACATGTTAACATTCTCCAGTGAAACATTCAAAATTCTCCTTTAGTGTCAGGAAGCAACAGGCTTAACGGGAAATGTGGTTCTAATTTGTGAGGAACCACAAGTTGTTTGTAACTGTAATCTTGTGTGTTTTTAAGGTGAATATTCACAGGTTTTTTTAAACACACTTTCTACACTGTGACTCCTTTAACGTGCATTTGAATATCTAGCTAATGGTGCATTTTCAAACTTTTTTTGACCACTGTTTCTGAACTGGCTGCCACTAGATGGAGCGAAAGCGCTTGGAATATGGACTCAGATTGCTTCACCCTGTGCCTTTTCTTCCCTCCCTGCCCTTGGCCTGACCTGTAGACAGAAGTCTGGTTGGTCATAAATTTGTCGTTTGTTTGTGTGTTTTTCTACTTCTCTGTCCTGCGGCTGCTGGGCTCGCAGAGAGCAGGGAGAGGTCAGCCAACAGCGACTGCTCCGCCAGAGGGAAAGTTTGTGTGAGAGATGCAGTGGAGTGAAGTGGAGTAAAGTGTTTGGGGGATATTGTATTGCCAAAGATCCCTGAGGTGTATCTGAGTGCATTTATTTCTGTGTGTGTTTTTCTGCTTGATTTTAGTCATGCATCTGACAGCCAGGAAGTTGTTGTATTGCTGTGTGTTTGTTAGTTTTGCCAGAGTTTCCTCCCGTAACCAGAAACCTAACAGATTTAATCGGCATCTGCACAAATGTCCTACAAAGCTGCATTGGCTGTGTGAGGGCAGGGAGTCTTAACTCCCAAACAAAATCAAATGTAGCATTGGACAAGTTTAATCTTAACCTGAAGTTTAAATGGAGTTCATAAGAAACCAATCGGCTGTATGATTGGATAAATAAATTAAGTGGACCTTTTCAAATGCTGTGTGTGTGTGTGTGTGTGTGTGTGTGTGTGTGTTAGGTACTACCCGGCACTGCGGACGTTGGAGCAGCTGGAGCATACGTGTCTTCCCAGGGCGGGCCAGTACAGGTTCTGCTCCATCATGGCGGAAAACATCCCTAAACTGAGGACGCAGATCCGAGACACGGCCATGACGCAGCTGAGAGACTTCCTGGAGAGCATTCGGAAACATTCTGACAAGATAGGAGAGGCTGCCATCAGACAGGTACGCTAAACACACGTCAACGTACGCTTAGAGGCACACTTTGGGCTGATGGACATGACTGTCTGGGCTCAAGCAGAGATGAGCAGCGGGCTACAGAGGACTTTCTAACGCCACATCCCCAAAACTGTTTATCAACACTTTTTAAATGAAAAAAATAAAATGACTGTCGAAATCTAGCACGTGTTGCCAAGTGCTCTCAGAATGAGTTTGCAGTATTCATGTCCTGCAGCACAAATATAACTAAATATAAGTCTGTACTATTAACTGTGACACATTTGGAAAGGATCAATGCTGCTTACAACGACAACCGCGCATAAAGACGCAAACCCTTTCCTTTCATAAAGCCTATGGTGCGCCACACACACACAGCAACAAGAGTCTAAAAGCTCTGTACTTCTGCATAGCGCTGCTTTGAGCAAACACCATGATAACATTCTGATGTTCAGCAGGTATAAGGTTTGCTATGTTCCCAATAAACGCTAAACACAAAGTTCACCTGGGGTTGATGGGAATGTCAATAGGTTTGCAGGTGTTTGGTAATAAATCGAGTACATTTTGACCTGATGATGGCGCTAGATAAAAAATCAAAGGATCACCAATGTGATTAAAATTCTCCCTGCGGGGGAAATTGTTTTGTGTACCAAATTTCATGGCAATCCATTAAATGGTTATTCCAACCTGGACCAGAGTGGTGGAACGGCCGGCGGACATCCATCCCTAGACACATGCATCATCTACCCTTCTGTTACGACACTTGCAACTTGAGCTTTTAAATGCTGATGATGCCCAGGGAAGAAGTCATCTTTACCACTGACACTGCGGTAAAGCTGCAGATAGCAATCAGTGCAGAATACTTGTGTTGTGATCAGACAGTCATAAAACTGTTCAGTTTTCAGTGTTCATAGTAGTTTATATTTCAAATAACTAATGTAATATGTGTGTGTGTGTGTGAGTCTACCTGCTTCAGTCTTTAACTGCTACATCAGTGCGCTCGTCTGTGTGTGTACTTGCTGATAACGACAGTGTTGAAGGCTCTTAAGCAACAATTGGATTTTGTTTTCCATCGTGTGTCTTTCTCTCTCTGTCTGTTAATCAGAAGCAGCCTGTGTGTCTGTGGTTCCACTGCCAGTAAACAAGCATGTAGGCGCTGCAGGAGATGCCATGGCTTGTCAATGAACGTGTGTGTGTGTGTGTGTGTGTGTGTGTGTGTGTGTGTGCGTGCACTCGCATGCAGAGGCCCTGCTTTTCAGCACTTACCTAATTGTTGTTCTCTTTTCCAAGGCCAAGGACGTTACATGTGAGTATGTCTGTTTGTGTGTTTTGTGTTCTCTTGTGGCATCCATAGTTCTAAGTGAGGCCTCATGTTTATTTGTGTGCCTCCATTATTGGGGGAATGTTGTTTCATGGGAATCGCAGGATGAAGGGGAAGGATGGGAATAAGGAAGGAGCGGTTTGACAACAGACCGTTGAGCGGATGGAGACTCTGAGAAAAGTGGCTGCACAAGTCTGTTGTGTAGTATATTCTTGTAACAACTTCCTCCGTTATTAATTTAGCAGAAACTGACTCTTCACATAGACCCGAAAGTCTAAGATGCGTATCTCATAATAACTGCTACATTCCTGGTTTGAATTTTCCCTTTGTACCACTCACTCACTCACTCACTCACTCACTCACTCTCTCCTGCGTTATCAAAGAGTAGTATCAGAGTTGGGTTGGCTGCGGCTCAGGAGCTAGAGCAGGTTGTTCACTAATCACAGGGTTGATCCTCCGCTCCTCTTGTCCACATGTTGGAGTGTCCTTGAGGAAGACACTAGAGCCCAAATTGCTCCTGATGGCAGACACAAGGAGTTTATGTCGTCCGTGCATTTATAGCTAAATGTACAGTCAGTGGCCACTTTATTATGTACATCTTTGTGCACCTGCTTGTTATTGCAGATATCTGTTTTTCTTGCCCACATTGTTGTTTAAATGCCACAGCCTACTTTTGGAGTGTAGTTGCTGAGCATAGCTGTTTGCATCCCTTCACGAGCCATGTCACAAAGCACGTCACACCTCTGAAGCTGGTTCCACAAACGTGACGCTGATTTCAGTCATCAGATCTTGGTCCAGTAGAACGGATTTATCCTGCAGATTGATTTGTTTGTTTTGTCCTCTAGATGTCACTAGAGGTTCATATCTCACTCATAATTCAAAACATTGCTGTTTCTGGTTTACCTGTGATAAAGGTCCTCTTGCAAGCAACACGCCAACTCATTCATTCAATTAAGTTGGAGGTAAGATGTAACAGATGCAGATGCTTCCCTACAGAACACGACGGTATGAAAATGATCTGAATCGTGTGCTACAGCTTTCACAGTCACCAGATCTCAACCCAGTTGAACACCTGGGAGACTCTGGAGCGACATGCCAAACACCACCATCCCAAATCAGGGAGTTCCTGGAACGTTGAGAATCTATGACATTTAAGATGTTCTGGAGGCCTGTGGCTCCTAACA
>NC_060161.1:27174019-27189754 GCF_021292245.1 Micropterus dolomieu | reverse complement strand
CCAAATTGCTCCTGATGGCAGACACAAGGAGTTTATGTCGTCCGTGCATTTATAGCTAAATGTACAGTCAGTGGCCACTTTATTATGTACATCTTTGTGCACCTGCTTGTTATTGCAGATATCTGTTTTTCTTGCCCACATTGTTGTTTAAATGCCACAGCCTACTTTTGGAGTGTAGTTGCTGAGCATAGCTGTTTGCATCCCTTCACGAGCCATGTCACAAAGCACGTCACACCTCTGAAGCTGGTTCCACAAACGTGACGCTGATTTCAGTCATCAGATCTTGGTCCAGTAGAACGGATTTATCCTGCAGATTGATTTGTTTGTTTTGTCCTCTAGATGTCACTAGAGGTTCATATCTCACTCATAATTCAAAACATTGCTGTTTCTGGTTTACCTGTGATAAAGGTCCTCTTGCAAGCAACACGCCAACTCATTCATTCAATTAAGTTGGAGGTAAGATGTAACAGATGCAGATGCTTCCCTACAGAACACGACGGTATGAAAATGATCTGAATCGTGTGCTACAGCTTTCACAGTCACCAGATCTCAACCCAGTTGAACACCTGGGAGACTCTGGAGCGACATGCCAAACACCACCATCCCAAATCAGGGAGTTCCTGGAACGTTGAGAATCTATGACATTTAAGATGTTCTGGAGGCCTGTGGCTCCTAACATATAGTGACAAAATCTTTTCTCCAAGATTTAGAAGCACTTTAAAGTACAGCTAATGCAGAGGAATTTGTCTTCAGATGACCCTCACATGCACCACAAGTAATGTCCTCGTATCACTTCACATCCACACACTTTGAATCCTTCAGTGACTCTTAGGTGTGTGTGTGTGTGTGTGTGTGTGTGTGTGTGTGTGGGGGGGGGGGGGGGGGGGACGGGGGTACCACAATTTGAGAGTCACTGACATAGAAAATCCGCTTGCAGTCACTGAAGAAGCTAACCACTAACTCCTCTAACCACTAATTACAAGGGAGATTATGGAAACCCCAGTGGTCCAGCAGTCCTGATACTGATACTGGGATTATGTTGTATCAAATGTTTGGCTCAGAGCGCTCACACTCAGTCAGAAGCCGTGTGTGTGTGTGTGTGGACAAACAAATTAGAAGTTCTTCTTTCCTTTCTTTTGTCCTTCCTTCACCATTTTTTTTTTTTTTTTTTCTGTCTCTCCATCTCTGTTTCTCTCAGACAGCGTGTCTCTCTGGTGTGCTCTGTTCCAAATTAGCTCTAACTCTCTGCACCCAGTCGTCGTTACAACTCCCTCGACCGAGGATGTGAAAATAAATAGATCTGGGGGAGGAGGAGATGGAGGGAGGAGACGGAGGAGAGCACAGGACTTACAATGGAGCTATTGTTTGCTGCCACATGCCCATAGAAGAAGAAGAAGAAGAAGAAGAGGAGGAGGAAGGGGGATGAGGGAGGAAGATGAGTGGAGAAGAAGAAAGCGCAGAGGGAGAGAAAGGGGGGGGGGAGTTTAAAGGGAAGAGGAACAAGATGGAGAAAATGATGGTTGAAGAGGAAGGAACACGTGAAGGGGGGGTGAAAGAAGATCGATAGGGAGGCAGAGGATGATGAAGAAGATAACAGGATAGAAGAGGAAGACACTGGAAGTAAAGTGAAAGAGGGAAGACAGGAGTCAGGGTGTCATGGTAAAGGGGTGGACTAGGATAATTCAAAGAGGATGAGAGGGAGGTGAAGAAGACAAAAGTAAAGGAAGGAAGGTGAATGGAGAACGTGGAGAAGAGAGGGGGGGGAAGGGAGAGGGATGAGTGAGGAGGAGCTTGAGTGGACAGTGAAAGAGAGACAGAAAATGGATGAGCAGTTAGAGGTAAAGGAGGAGGAAGCAATGCCGTGTTCAGGCAGACTTTAGCATGATTAATAGAAAGACAAACTTTTTATGATTCCACATTCTCAAAAGTGATTATTTGCTGCTTTTCTTGCTCTCACATTTTAGCACGTCATTTTTGGGGTTTACCATTGTTGGTTGGGCAAAATAAGACACTTAAAGATGCCACCTTGTGCTCTAGGATATTGTGACGGGCAGTTTTCAGTGTTTGCTGATAGATATAGATGGAAAGATGAATCGAGAATATAATGTGCAAGTGAATCGATAAAGAAAATAATCATCAGTTGCAGTCCTGAGTCCACTTCCTGGTAGATTGTTTGTAACATGAATGGGGTGATTTCGTTTTTTGCCTGGCGATGGTTAAGACGGGATACAATTGTATTTTATCGTATCACCTTGCCGAAAGCAAGCTTTCTGAAGGAGGGCGGAAAGGAAAAGGTGAAGAAGGATGGGATGAAAACATGGAGGAGGAGGAGGAGAAGAAGAAAGAGAGGGACAAGATACAGAAGGATAAAAAAGGAAAGAGGAGAGGAATCTTGAAGCACAATCTCATGCAAATGTCTTTGTCTCTCCCATCATTCGTCATTTCCCTCCCTCTCCCTTACTCTGTCACCCCCCCCCAAGATGTCCGTCTGTCTTTATCTCCTCCACTCTTTCCATCTCCTCATCTTTCCATCTCTTGCTCCTTTTTTTTTTTCTTTTATTCAGCAAAAGATGAGTTCAGAGCTTCTGCTGTGTATTCGGTAGTTTCACACACACACACACACTAATGGGAAACAGATTGTTGGGCCTGTGAAGTGGAAGAAGATTGATTACCTGTATCTAGTTACTGAACACACACACATGCATGCACGTGCAGCGAGGGTGGCGGAGGGCACGCGCTGGGCCGGTGTATTGAACCATCACAGGGAAAAAACGAAAATAGACTGTTATTGGCCGTTGTGTCAGTCACTCTGCATGTGTAATGCTCCACAGTTCACTGCCAGCGGACACCGTTATTTCTGGTTCGAAGTCTGCCTGCCAAAAAGTGATCTATAGTAGGGATGTCCCAGTCAGGTTTTTGCCGCTGATCCGAGTCATTTAGTACGGAGTATTTTTCTGTACAAATTGCCGAGTTTATATTTATACTTTACTACATAATACAGCTGTGCAGTGTACTTTGACTTCAAACAAAACAAACTTTTTTTTCAATACTTCTACAAACCCCTTTTTAATTTTTCCACAGTAAACCAAACTTCTCAAACACATCAGTGTTTAATATCGTCTTAACACAAAGCACAAGACGGACTGAATATCACCACAATCAGTCGACTCTGTGTAGTGGGCTGATTCAAAGTGCTGGACCCAGGAACAAATCCTGTTGCTGTTGCAGATTGTCACTGTGGATATCATTTATTTACACTGACGGAGGCTGCATCAGGAACCGCATTGCTGTGGTACCCAGAGGTTTCCGTGGGACAACCCTAATGTGTTAAATAAAAACAAAACAATACAAAAAAAGAGACATGCTGACTTTACTCAAGCTGTCAAATAGGGCTGCAACTTACAATTATTTGCAGTATCGATTAATATGTGGATTTTATTTTTTCTCGATTCGATAAGTCATTGGGTACAGAAAATTGTGAAAAATGTCGATCTGTGTGTCCCAAAGCCCCAGGTGACGTCCTTAAGTCCACAACCCAAATATATTCAGTTTACTGTCATATTTTTTTGTTTTTTTTAAGGACTCAAAGCAATTAATCGATTATCAAAATAGTTGGCGATTAATTTAATATTTGACAACTAATTGGCTTTAAATCTCAGCACTTTGTACATTTGTGTCAGAATTCACTTTTTTTTTCTAATTGTACATCACTGTAAACATGCCAGTGTTAGCCAAAGGGCTAGTTTTTACTGTGTTCCTTGGTGAGGAGTTAGATTAGCCAATAAAACAAACGGTAAACTCTCAACATGTAAAATCATCTTCTTGGATTCAGTGGAGGTTGTTTTGGAAAACCGCTTTACCGCTGGCAGTTATTACTTATTAATGTTAATTACGTTTATCATTTTCCCAAAACAAGGGTCCACACTGTCAATACATCAACCTCCATTTCCTTTTCAGTGAATGCCGGGGCGGACACCTGCAACTGTCCCGCAATAAGCAGCCTGTTGAAACCGCTTGTCAACAAATAGATCACTACAACTTTACTCTTTCACTTGCAATTTTTGTCATTTTCTGCATTTAAGCCGCAGATACACACCGAAGACTGGAAATTGCTTTGAAGTTTGCCAAAGAAGCCGCACAGCACATATTTAAGTTGGGGCTACCTTGTGGTGTTGCCACAGTGTAATCTCAGATACTTTAAAAATATTTGCACTAAATGGATTATAGTGTGGCTCTGATTCTGGTCCTCATTGTTGTTCTCGCTTCCTCTCAAGCAATTTACATTCTTGTTCCTCCTCCATTGCCATCTTCTTTTCACCTGCTGTCCTCCTCTTCTTCACCACCTTTCCTTTACTCTTTTCTCCTTCTCCTCATTTTCCCTTCGTCCCGTACGTCATTCTCCATCCACTTCTTCCCCCCCATGTTTTCTTCTGCTACTCTCACGCTTTTCCTATGGGACTGTGCACAAGAGGATGACGCACATTCCCGCACTTGAGCTTCAAGTGCCACACCGAAAGCCTCCTGTGAAGAGAGGCAACAAAAGTCGGGGTTAAAAAGGTTCCTGTTTGCAACAAAACTTGGTATTGTGTGGTGGGTAAGAATGAATGGTGGTAAGTGTATACAGTATGCCAGTGGATGCCTCAAGACACACATACACCTGTTTTAGTGACGTAGGTGCTGACGTGCGTATCTGCAGCTTCATGTACTGTAAGAAAGATGCTTTTCTGTGTCATTCACTCCCTCTCTCATGTCTGTCTTTCATGGGTTGCTGTCTTTTGAGGTCTCGTTATGTTAATTTCTGTGTGGAAAGAAAGCAAACCGCCATTTGATGGATTAGAAAGGAATGCCACGCAGAGAAAAAGACTAGAGGTCTGTGCCATTTCTTTTTTTTGTGTGTGAAGTTTCTCATAGATTATTCTGTTGTTCTGTCAGTATGTTAAATAGTTTCGGTTAACGGAGTCTTGAAGAATTGGTTATAAAAGACTCATTCCTGAGAGGATTTTAGAGCTTGTATGTCAGCGGAGGGCACAGCTTGGCGCGTTTCTGTGTCCCCCCCAACTCATTTTTTTTGCACTTATATGACTCATTATTATTCTACGTGTGTGTGTGTGTGAGTGCATGTTTGTGGGCATTAGATCAAAGATGGCATTGTGTTTTTCCCAGCCTCACTGATATTGTGTTCTTCCAGGTCTGTGCGTTTCCACCCTCCTATGAACACCAGTTTTTCTCATTACCGTTGTCATTAAAGGCGCAAATCGAGGAGCTTGAAGTCTCTGATGAATTTTTTTGACGTCCTTATCGACAGATTTAAGTCCACGAGGTAGGCTACGTGCTGGCACTGGCGAGCAGAGGAAGCCACGGCATTCTCGTAGAACCTGAGGCGGATCTGGGTGTGGATGGAAAGATGCTCTCAGCTTGAACCCCCCCACACCCCCACACCCCCACCATTACAGAATGAGCAGTCAAACCTAACGTAAAGACTTGGTAGCGTCTGATGAATAAATCCAAAAAAATCGACATATTCATGTTCAGATATTGCCGTTGTATTAAAAAGAATACAAAACCAAAGTATGGAGACGATGACACAGAGTCTAACTATAGAAAATTATGCTTTCCTACAGAAGAAAGAATTTGGCTTGGCCATCCCTCTAAGAAACAAGACTCTGTTTTCATTTTGTGTTGGATACAAGCCTCCATTAATATCTAACCAAAACTTCCTGTTTGATTATTTTTTATTTTTAGTATTCCTTTTCCAACACTGCCGCAGAGGGAGCAGGGGGTATGCATCATTTCCCACAATGCTTCCCCAAATATTGACATAGACAGGACACAGTTTGCATCAGATATTACATTGCAGTTTGCATTGTTCTGTTTCAAAATCTTTCCATCTGAGACTGCGTTTCCTTCTGTCTTTGCCCCACCTTCTTTTATGTCTGTTTATTTTGAGAAACTTTGCTGATGGATCATTGCTCCATTATCCAAATGTATGCTACGTTTAAATCAGCCTGTTTTAAAATAGACATACGTTTTGAAGTTTGAAATGATTTTGTATCAAATTCATAAATTTTTTTTGTTGTTTTCCTCTGTAATTTTGTGATGCGGCTCAATTCAAGACGCTGTGTAAACGGATCTCTTTCAGATACTTAGCTTAAATATATATAAATGTTACTAACAAACCTAAATGTAAATGCAAGTTCTGATGAACAAAGGCATAACTAAACCATGTAAGCTGTCTCACTTTAAGGTCCTGAGCGCTAATTTTATGCGCTTTGTTTTCTGTTTCATTGACTCTTCATCCTTCCTGTTCTGCCCTTCCTGTCTTGCCATTTTCCCTCTGGTGTATTCTTAGGTGCTTTGGTAAATCACTTTTATAGGTCGTTTCCATGGGTATTTTAATGGGACAAGGAGTGGCAGGTTATCCTTAAAGGTCTCAACCAGTGACCTTGTTGCACCATCCGCAATTTCTAAGCTTCTCCCGAAAACTGTCTAAAACTGTTAGAAATGGGGAATTTGGGCAAATGTGAGTTGTTATTGCTCCTCAGAGGATGAAGACGTTTTTTTCTTATGCGAGTTGTCTTAAAGCTGTTTGCATGTCTTAGTCCCTTTTTGCTTTCTGGTGCATTTTTAGTTCTCTCTCTGCCCTATAAAGTGTAACGCAAGCGCATGTCAAGACAGCTACAAAGGAGTTTCATTGCATACGGTGTATCATTGTTGCGAGTAAACATCTGGTTTTGGTGTCAGACCCTTGAAATCAAAGAGCTCCCACTGCTATGAAGTTACGCCAGAAGCCATATGCAACAAGTTCCCCTTCCTCTTCTGTTGCTTTTGAAAAGTGACTTGGGGAAATGTTGGAAATAACTAAAGTAGAAGCAAACAAAGCGGGTAAACAGGGAGACGGCACGCCCCCAAAGAAAAATCAGTTTCAAGGTTTGAGTTTGCCCTCTGTGGCTATCTGATGTGTATTTCTGTGTTGTACTTCAGGCCCAGTTACAGCGCTCATTGGACAGCTCGGTCTCCGTACAGCCAAGGGCCCTGATTGGCCGACGCAGCAGAAAGGAGGCGGCGGCGGTAAACACGGACGGCTACGCACAGGGTGGCAGTCCAGTGTCAGAACAGGACTCCGGCATCCTGGATGTTGAGGATGAAGAGGAGGACGATGAAGTGAGAAAACTGCAACCACACATGCAAACACATGAAAGTATTGGAGCGGCGTGACCCTCTGATTGTCTGATATTACCTCATTTGAAGAAGGTTTTAAGAGCTTTAGAAGAAAGCAAAGAAAGAAAACCACATGCATCACGGACGTAATGTTAGATTTTGTAACAGCGTTTGTCTCGAATGCAAAATGTGTCCAACTGGTGGATCCCATTCTTCTCTGATTGGTTGTTGGCAGTGTTCATGATACAGTTAACAGTTGCCGATTGCCGCAGTCCTGATCTAACCTCTGATGGGTTTCCCTTCCAAATGGCGGGGTGGATGAATCCACCTGATAATCCTATATTATGGCCTCAGCTTTGTCTTTTTCCTCTTTACTCTGATCTCCTTCTTTTTTCTTTCATCTCTTCCATCTGTCCCTTCTTGCCCTAGGCTCACCTTATCTCCTACCCTCTTTCCTTTCTTTTCCTTTCCATATAAATCTCTTTTATCTCAATTTACTCTGTGTTTCCCACAGGATTTGGAGAGACTATGGTAGATGGGTCTGAGGCCCGAGAGGGTCCAGTAAAAGTAAATTACATGTGTCCATTTACTTTTAATGGACACAGGTAATATGTTTTATACTTTCTGTGAATATAATCCATTTAATCTTATTTCCATACGGTATAGACACCTTATTTTGAAAATCGGGCGTTGTCACATGTGTATCCTTGCGCTACATTCATCAAGTCCAACCCAATATGATAAATAATGTTGTATGTGGTCCTCGTATCGCGTAACATGAAGACTTCTTAGCTTCTCTTCAGGTAGGAGACTCATACAGCAACACTTGTCTTTGTAAAGAGAGAAGTCAATAACGTGGACAGGAATAAGAAATGTGCATCGCAGCAGATGCTCTGATGCAGAGAGGCCTGCAGTCAGTTAGTAGGTTTAGGTTCACTGTCTTGCTCAAGTAGGCTTTGAGAGACTTGTCAGATAATAAACTTTCGGAAGTGATATTGCATCATTTTAAGCCTCTTCGTCCACGTGCAAGCACATCAATAACATGTTTAAAGACTGTCCAAAAGATGAACTTCTGTCCTCATTACAAGATGGACTCAAAGCGTTTTGGCACTGAACTCTTCAAGTCGTCCCTCGCGGGATCAAAAGTCCCCTTTTCTGCCCTTATTGTTCACACTCAAGGAAAGCAAAGTACAATGAAGTTGAAGAGAATAGAGCTGAACTTGTCACCCCCGTGCTGCCATTCTCTTTTAAGGTCCCTGTCGTCCCCTTGCCTTATTTACGTCCTGTAAACTTGACTCAACCCTCTTCACGGGAAGACCTTGGCTCGAACAAAGGCCTGACCCCACGGTCGCCAGGGTTACGACCGCTTTGGCGCCGATGGTTGGCATCACCTCCAGCCATCGGCGTCCCTTCTCCTCACGCCATCCCTGCCCCTGCCATGTCTTTCCCTTTCCTTCCCTTCGTTTACAGTCGTCCCCTGTGTGTCTGTATCCTCTTTTTCTTTGCCCCCTTTGTTCCTTACTTGGCCTTTTTCTCCTCTTTTCTTACCTCGACTATTTTTCTCGTCCCGTCTTTTTAGTTCACTGTCCTGTTTCTGTCTGCTCTTCTCTTGCCCTTTCTGTGCTTTCCTTATTTAGCTTTTTCATTTACTCTCTTGTCTTTGATTGTCTTTTCTTTTGTCTCTTCTTTCCCTCTTCCATCTCTTTCTTTTCATCTGTCTTTCTTTCGGTTTCTGGTTTGTTCCTCATCAACTTACCTTTTCTCCATTTTCTTTTTTTCTTCATTATCATTCATTTTCATTCTTTAATCTTTAAACTACATGTACCTGCTTATATCTCTCTTTCTCTTTTCTGTATCCATCCCTCCGTCCTTAAATGGTACGTCTCGTTGTTTGTTCATATTGTTTCAGGACTCTGTGTGCAGTTACATCAAAGCTGGCATTGTGCTACGCCTCCAATGATTTTTACAGAAAGCAAACTTTCCAGAGGGCAAGAGGGTGTGTGTGTGTGTGTGTGTGTGTGTGTATTGCCGCTGGGTTGTTCTCCGGAAGACGGAGGATGTGGGTAGAGAGGAAGGAATGGAATGCGGGATGCTTGAACGGAGGGATAGATGGAAAGAAAAGGAGGTATGAACGGCTGGTGACACCGTCAGAAGACTTTCAGACAAAATAATGAAGTGCTGCAGAATGCGTTCCTCCTCTCTCCATCTCTCTCGTGTTTCTATGGCTGCGTTCGAAAAGTCTTTTTTTGCTTAGGAAGGTTCCTAACTGAGTGAAGTGACCCCGGAAGTATTTCAGTGGCAGCCATGATAATGCAACGCACGTTCTCAATCTCAAACGATGAAATCCATTGACCACATTTAGCAAAATCCTTGCAATACAGACGCACATTATTAATAAGACTCACAATTACCTTCTTTCTTTTGGTTTTTTTGTAATCTAATACTGTTTCAACACCATTTTGTTAGGGGTTGTCAAAATAAGCCATTAAGTGTTTCTACAATAAAAAATAAATAAATCACCAACCAAGACGGATAAAGGTTGATCACCATGTAAGTTACCATTGGCTATTAAGCCTTTTCTCTCTTAGCCATATCTTGCTAATATGCATATATCTTAAACTGTCAACAATAACTTAGACCCACGCGAGCTTTCTTGTAACATGATCAAAGTGAGGATTTATGCTGTACCGTGTAGCGTCACGTTATGTATTGCAGCCTTCAGCAATATCATCAATTGATTTTACTTCGGTCACAGATGCCGACACCTTCGCCTTAATAAAGGCAAAGATCAAGCTGGATGACCTCTACAGTAGGAGTTTCCCCACACACTGATTTATTTGTGGCGGCCTGCCATATTATCAACGCTGATCACCACAGATTGATTTTCGATTGATTTTGTTACTATTTAAAATGGCTAAAATCGTATTTGATCACAGAGCTCCACGCAGTGCATATATTCTCTCAGCCTTTCCTCGCTCGCTCGCTCGCCACAGTTACGCTGTCATTCTGTGGGAAACACTGTATTTACATACAATTGGTATTCATGTTGTTAAATAGGCCTATAGGTGGGCAGCAGGGTGAGTGATCATTCTCAATGTGACAACCCTGTCCATTATTTAGTGACTGGTACCTTATCTGCCTTTTTGCTATCTTGGATATGAAGTAATATTTTCCACCGTGTTGTCCACCTTTAGATGGCGTGCATTACAACAACACAGGGTGCAGTGTCAAAGATGCGCTTTTTGTAGTCCATCTTCAGAACATTGTAGTTTCATCACGGCAGGTCACGTCAGTAACATCCGCCGTCGCATAATTACGTCGCTTAGAAAAGAGCAGTCGGATTCTCTGAGCCCCGCAGTCCTCTTTTCCTAAGTCCTCTTTTCCTAAGTCCTTACGGATTCTCCCTCACATCTTTCCTCGACCTCATGACGTTTTCCATCGACGTCAAGGAAAGGAGGTTAGAAAAGGAGATTTATTTTACTTTTCGGATGCAGCCTATGTCTCTCTGTCAGTAAAGTTCAATTGGGGAGAAACGTGTTAACATTTAGAAAAGACGATTTCTGGAAACTACACACAAGCGGGAGCGTTACCATCGTTCCACAGCAGCCCTACTGACGAGGCTGCCTTCAGATGTGTCTGCAGACATATTTTGTTTGTCGGCCTCGTGAGTGCAGGCATCGGCACAGATTATCTCAAAATGCCAAATACTGGGCTGATTAATCAGCCGACAGTCTATTACTAACGCACAGAACGTGGAATGGCACAACTAGTGAGAACATGAATAAAGTGAGAAATGCTCAGAATCAGACTAAGAGACAAAAAAGAACAAGCAGTTCTGTATCCTTATTTGGTCTACCACAAAAACACCAGGCACAGTATGATTAAGAGCACCTTTTGGAAGGGAGGGAAAGCCTGGAGCTTTGGACATTTTGGGGATTTTTGTCAAAATTGTTTCAAATTTTGGACGTTTCGTAAGAAAAAAGAATTTTTTTTGTTTTTTGTTTCACAAACACACAACAGATTATTTCTTTCTTTGTTTAATCACTGCTTGCTTTCTGTCTCTAACTTTCTCTTTAAATTTCAGTTTGCTTTATTTTCATGACATGTAAACACACATTTGTTGTCAAAACATTAAGGAACATAGTGGATAAAGAAAGCAATGGCAATAACCATACAGATGTTTGTGTATATAGGAAATAAGATCTATGAGCAGTTTTGTTAATAACATGTACACATACATACATAACTTTAAACATTGTTTCTCTCTGTAGGTCCCAGGAGCTCATGACTTGGTGGATTTCTCTCCAGTTTACCGCTGTCTGCATATCTATACTGTGCTGGTAAGTTAATCCTCATATTTGTTTCTTTCTCTCTCTCTTATCTCCTGAACTTTCATCTCTGTTGATCTCTCATTGATGTTGTGTTTTCCTCTCCTGAACTTAAGCCACGAGCACTCTGGTTTGTAGCACATGTGAACAAGTCTATACTGTTTTGATGATCATGAGGTCTAAAAAGGATTCATTCCTGTTATACACAACTTCTAATATCTCCGACCCCACCATGCTAACAATTGCTAACTCACGCAACAGTGTTTTTTTGTTGTAAATCACATTTTGACTAATCAAACATTAGCCCAAACTCAAACGTCTGATTCTGTTTTGATTCGATAATTTTGTTTCCATTCTTTTTTTCCTCAGTATACATCAACAGTATACATTGTAATAGAATTCAAGTAAACTTTATAGTTGCATAAAATGAAACATCGTCTAGTCAGGTGAAGTTTAATGGAGGATAATGTAGGAGAAGTAGGTGTGTATTTGTGGATGCTCACTTTTATTTAGCAGTTAATGGGGAACGAAAAAGGCCATAACAGCTTCTTCTATTGATTTTTGAGAGAAAGCACAAGGGTCATAGAGTGTGGGAGATGTGAAAGTATTTCATCAAGGTAGATTTAACTTTTTATTGTGGTATCATTTAGGGCTGGGCGATATGGCCAAAAATGTTATCACGATAAAAACCTTTCATCTCATTCGATATCGATAATTATCACAATATGTTAAATCGTTATTTATTCAAGTTTAAAGGCTGATTTTTGCTCCTGAGTGAAAATTGAAGAAACCAGGTGGTTAATTATGTGTTTAAACTTTTCTTTATGGCCAGAATGGGACAAACATTCAAGCCAAACAGTGGATCACTTAACAAATCTGAAGGAGAACATAAAAAACTATTGTGATAAAAAAAATAATTATCAAATATGATTAGTAAATCTTTTTTCAGTCGCTTTTCCTCAAAATAAATATTTTAATAATAGAACAATTAATTGCTAATTTGTTCATGATTCAAATGAATTATAACAAATATTTATTGACAATATATTGAACATTTATTATATTGATATTGAGGAAAGTTATTTTGCGATAATTATCAATGTTTTTTTATTGCCCAGCCCTAGTATCAATATATATTGTGATTCAGTGCATTCTGGGAACTGTTGCTAGATAAACTCTAGTGTGTTTTACACCTGACAAATTTGAATGCTTTATATATTCAACAATCCTTTAAATTCTGCTTATTCATTTGCAACATTGCCTACAATTACCTAATGCATCCAGGGGTATCACAGGAGGGGTAGCAACCTTTACAGAATAGGAGTTCCCTCGTCTCGTGGTGCAGTGTGTCGCTACCGCAATATATATACAAGTTTTTATATATGATGCTGCAAGATGAGGCCTCCAGCTCGAGCCTGGCTTCACTCCAAACAGGCTGCGTGTGTGTGTGTGTGTGTGTGTGTGTGACATCTCAGTTAGAGCGAAAGCGACATGGGTGGAGGTGTTGACTGGGCCATGACTGGGTTAGTTGCACATTTGGGGTCTCTCTTGCAGTGTGTGTGTGCGCGTTTGTAGATGCCATGACCGGGCTAACACAGCCAGAGGGTCGGCTGTTTCTGTTCTGTGTGCGTTTGTCTCGGGGGGCTCTCTGGCAGGGGGACAGGAAGTGCATGAACTTTGACAGGAAGGAGAAAATGAACGGGCAAAAAGAGCGATGGAGGGGAGGGAGGGAGCAAAAAAAGGGAGAGTGAGGTTAGTGAAAGGGTAAGGGGGGAGATGACGGAGGGAGAGTTGAAGCGGACGAATAAGAGATTGGGAGGGTACAGGGACCGTAGAGGAGGCCGAGAAGCGAGGTCAGAAGGGTTTAAGGGGCAAGAACAGGGCAAATTTCATGGTGGTGAGGGAGGGAAGGGGTGTTGAAAAAGAGAGGGGAAAGAAATGACAACACATTTCAGGCAGTGTTTGGTTTTCCTCTTTAATGTTAGCATTGTGTGATACAGGAGTAAGGATGGCATGTTTAAGGTAGACGTGCTCCCATCAGGATTTTTTGGGCCTATCACCGATTGCTGAAAGCAGTATCAGCCGATACCAATCACTGTGTCTATTTGAAGCCTTTTATTTATCATGTAGCATTTATACAGTATACCTTATATTTATTTAATTAGTCCTAAAAAAACAATGTATTAATTTTTAATTAATAGGTGATAAAGTATCATGAAAGACAACAAATTTATATGATCTTTATAAATTTACTTCAGCTATAAAAACTGCAACAAAAAAGGCCGTAGCCGAAATATTTAGGAGATAAAGGAGCAGAGGCATCCTGAGTCGATGATAACCTCTGAAGTAGCCGCTTTTTGTTCTGGAAAGAGGCAGGTTCTGTGGGCTTTAGGGGGAGAGAGAGATAGGAAGCAGAGAGAGGGAGAGTGGGCTACAGAGAGGAGTCATAACAGTCATCTTTGAGATTAGAAAATATGGGAAATTTAAATAAATGAAAGTACAATGTTAATTCCACATTATACTGTTAGTATATTGTTAATATTACTTATTTCATATGGTTTACCACTAGCACCACTAGAATAATACAGGAGAATCTCGGGGAAAACGGGAGGGTCGACATGAGAGGAGTAGAGAAAGTAAATACGGCGGCATGCACACTAGCCTGCAAGTGTTTACACAGTACAAAATATTTTAATACAAATATTGAAACGAAAACTCTGTCAGTAGCTTTGTGTTTTTGCTTTGCATGGCTGATGAGACTGAATCAGAAAGCCAAATCTGAGTGTCTGTGTCAACGCTTCATAAAGTCCTCCCACGGGGTCAGCGGCGTTTTCTAACAAACATCTTCAGATTCGCCGTTTTAATCTGGACGGGAGGCGGAACTATAGCAAAAGAGAGAGAGAGAGGCAGTCAGCTGATTGGGTGGTGCCTCTCTTTGCATCAGGAAACTCAGTGTGGGTCAAGACAATTAAACTCTGGTAGCGGGCGGCGTGTGTGAGATGAGCAGGACCGCGACAGTTTAACATGATCGCTCCTGCTTGTTGGTGCTAGCAAGCTTTGAAAACTGCTCAGACCACGTAGTGGAACCATTTAGCTGCTGTTGAAAATTTGTCTGGTAAGTATTGCATCGTCTGATCAGCCTTTTTAGAGACCACCGATCAAACTAGTTAAAGCCATTATCGGCCGATTGCGATTGGTGAACGATCGATCCGAGCACCCTTAGTTTAAGGAGTTTACCAAAACTGTGTGTATCTTCAAACTCTTAACAAATGTGTCAAGTGCATTTCCTTCCTGATTATTAAACATTTGCCAAGCATTTCAAATAAAAATCCAGTTGTTAGTGGTAAAGTCCACCATTCCTGCACTTAATTGAAATTACCCATATTATGCACAAGGGATTCACAAGAAAAGAGGCGTGCATGTACTCCAGTGTCACTGTTTTGATCTAATTGATAACATCCTCATTTTACTGTTCACTCTCCTATTGGTGTAATTAAATTACTGCTTATGCAAACTGAACATTTCCTGTTGCTGCTTCTTCACATTAAAAGCATTAAACACCGGGAGGGGGCTTTATTCTGCCTGGAAGGTCGGAAATCAACCTAAACGTGAAGGTTATGGTTTGGAACACAGGAAGTGATTTGTAATTCAAAGGCTACAACATGTGAAACTGCTCAAAAGATCCTTTAAATGAATTAAGGCCAGAGAGAGATGGGGAGCAACAGGAGGATGTTGAGAACAGATTAAATAGCTCCAAGGGAGGAGGAAAATAATGAGGAGTGAGACTTGTTTGAATGATTGAAGATGAAGGGAGCAGGGATGAAGGAGAGAGGGAAGGAATAGGGGGAATAAAGAGCAATAAGAGGAGAAGGTGAAGAAGAAAGAGAGAGGGAAGGGAGGTCACGGGCGAGGTTAAAGGGGCAAAAACAGGAAGACAAGGGTGAAAACAACACAGAGGGAGAGAGATTAGAGAGAGGGGGGTGACTACAGGGGTGAGAGAGGAGAGGAGACAGGCGGAGAAGAAAGAAAGAAAGGATGGGAGATGGGGGGGGGGGGAAGGGAAAGGAGTGTGTTCTGTGCCGGGAAGGTGTTGAAAGGTCTGGCCTCTTCACCTCTGAGGGCAGTCTCTCTCTCGCTCTCTCTCGCTCGCTCGTGCTCTCTCTCTCTCGCTCTCTCTCTCTCGCTCTCTCTCTCTCTCTCTCTCTCTCTCTCTCTCTCTCTCTCTCTCTCTCTCTCTTATTTATTTATT
>NC_060161.1:27131031-27173966 GCF_021292245.1 Micropterus dolomieu | reverse complement strand
TATATATATATATATATATATATATATATATATATATATATATATATATATATATATATATAAAATTGCTGCAATAACTTAAGTTCTTTTAGTATTAAAATGTGAAAACGAGCTGGTGTTTTTTTTATTACACACACACACACACACACACACACACACACACACACACACACAGCTGAAACTGTTTTATCCATTAAGTGGCGTCGCAGCTGTTTGAATGACAGGCCATTGGGCAGAAACGTGGATTTACCATTAGAAAAGTAAACCACAATGTCCAGCACAGTTTGCTGTACTGGGCAAGGGGATCGACTGGAAAATCATGAACACACACACACACACACACAGTGTCACTGTTGAATGAGAATGATTTGTACTCACACAGGCACGTGCATGTAATGGTTTGATTTATTTTTCTAGTAAACCTGGATGTGGAATCCCATTTGCAATCAAGAACCTTTCTCCACATTACTTTTCTTCTTCTTCTCCTCCATCCATTCTCCTGCTCTCTGCCTCCGTCTCTCCCTCTCTTTTCCGTGTTGAAAGTCCGTGATTTTCCAGCCGTGGTCGAGCCCCAACAATACCCCTTTGTTAGACTCTTGCACACGTACTGCACGTTGAGAAATGTGGACAGAGTTGTGATCGATGTAAGCACGGGCATGAAGTCCAACACACTGAGCTGAAGCAAGTGGAGGGAAGCAGCAGCAGCAGCAGCAGCAGCAGCCAGTTCATCAGGCTGGTCAGACTGGGAGCTTTGAGCTGTGCCAGACCAGGGCAGCTGGAGTTCACAGAACAGCTCGGACACCACAGACATCAGTGGATTTGCTCAAGAGGGCAAAGTAAATCCACACATGGCTAAATTTGCACTGTTGACCAGCTGAACTTTTACAGAACGGAGACCTGGAGTGTCCAAAATAGAGGAAGCTATAATGCCTTAATTTCCATGTTGCAACATTTATTTAACATCGTCTGTCGTGCAAACTTCTCTGCAAAAGAGGACTTCTTTGAGAACCGTTATGAGACAGGAGACGATTGTACAAATACGTCTGTTAGCGACCGAGGTAATTGGCATGATCAAAATGATGTACGAGCCTGAGATGAAAAGGCTGTTGTGACTGACAAGAGTTAGCTGTTCAGCAGATTAAATATGCTCAAACATATTTAATCTGCTGAACTTGTTTTTACCTTTTTACTTTTTGTCTTTGTGTGTCTCTATTTATTAAAAAAAAATTCTTATCAACTTTTTAATTACTTTAAGGTTATTGTCTCTCATTTATTTGTATTCTCTTTGACCTCTTTTTTTCTCTTTTCTATGCTTTCTGCCTTCTCTGTGCTTGGTCCATAGTTCTCTCTCTGTATATCGCTTTGCCTCCGCTGTTTATGTAGCATTGCGGAGGACACGCACACAATCAAGGCCGTGTGTTTCACCTCTGTGCTCTCTCTCTCAGGAGAGCGAGCACAGTGCAATGAAGAGTTCACGGCCGTTCGATGTAGCTCGTGTGTTGAATACACATTGTTCAGCTGAGGGCCGAACAGGGAATTAAAGAACACAGTTTTGTCACCTCACAACATCAAACGTAAATGTAGTTCCATGTCTAGATTACGACCAGTGAGATTCATACTTTGACCATCCACTTTAATATTTTGTTTGTAACTTCGTGATGTGTTTTCAATGAACATTGTTCAGCCGAGGGTCAGAATAAAGACCATATATTTGTACTAAAATACGAAACTTCCTTCTAGAGCTTTATTTTTATCATACTGTATTTGTATCCTCATAATTATTTGAATAGTCTTTTGTTTTTATTGAAGGACGTCCATGTCAAACACAGAGCTTACAAAGAAGTTCCGACAAATACAGCCAAGTTGAATTTATTCATTGAAATCTGTAATGTAACATGTTTTGGAGGAGTGTCTGGAGGAGAATTGAAGGAACAGACCACCATGATACCAAAAACATCTGGACAGATACACATTTACTTACAGAAAAAGATATAAATAACATCTTATTAAAGAGGGACTCCACAGATTTTAAAGGTCAGTGTACTGTGAAAATGTTAAATATTGTGGCTCTGGAGGGAGCTTTGCTGAATCTGAGAAAATAACGCGAATGATTTCATCAGGCTTCTCTTGCTTTGGGCTTGAGACTTGAACTTTTTAACAAACTGTGGGTGTCGAGCTGGACAGATGTGGGCATTCACCAGGCAGGAGGTGTTGAACCAAAATGATGATAGTGTTTCATTATGCAAAATGTGAGATTGAATGTTTTTGGAGCTTGACCTACACAGAGGATTAAAAATCAAGATGTCTTCCTACTTTTCTTTCTCAATTTCAAACCACTTTTACGTAACGTCCAGTGGTGGTAAAACACACTTTACATACCAACTAGTCAACAACACAAGAGAGTGAACGCTGCGCGGTTAGCTGCCGCTACTCTCCGGCTCCCTTTCAGTGTTTTTAGTCATTTTTAACTGCAGTCCTTGATTTTTACCATTTGACCACTATGGTGTTTAGAACCTTCAACCACTCTGCCCCTCGCCTCTGGAACTCCCTTCCAACAGACATTCGTAACATTGACTCACTTTCCATTTTTTGAAACTGGCGTATCCAGCAACCAGACGTGTTTGTTGAATTCAGTGTCTCTATTTTTATTCCTATATCTTACTCTCTCCTATCATAGTGATAGCAGGTACTGGTCACCACACACATGTGCATATAATGTCACTACCAGAGCCCGGTGCTCAGCAGTGTAGTTATGTGTGCTGGTCTGCTCAGTAGGTAAGGGGGCATGTTATCTGCCCGGTCCTCATGGGCTCTTATCTCTGAGCTCACTGAAGCCTGTGGGCCCTGGTCTGGGCACTAGAAAGGCCACAAGTTTCTCACACACAGCAGAACGATAGATAAGACAGAGAGCTTCTGTGTAATGGAAAGAAAAGATACGAGGTGGTGGAGTTTAGAAGGCTGACTCTGTGTTTCTGTGTGGTTTTAGTTTTGATGTCTGACCAGTGACGCCAACCAAAACGAAACAGTAACCAGTTCTAGTCATCAAAGACACTTTCTCTATCTCTCTCTTACTCACACTCTGTCATGTGCATAACCTTATCTCAACTTTCCCATCATTCAGCGGTTGTGACCTTTTGGTTTTATACCTCATTAAATTCATCCTGCCCTAAAAACTGCCTCAAACAACTCATCTGGCTGCATACCTCGCTGCTGTCAACGGTGAGGTGCAGCTGCACAGTTTGGACAACATGTTAAGTTTTCCAGTTTAGCTGAAAGAGTATGAAGTGGTTATCCTGACAGCTGAAACGGTATTAAACGGAAATGTTGAGACATAAGATTCAATAGCACCAATATTTTGACACAAATTTAAACGAATTTGGCTTTTGCTTAACCTTTTTATTCTATTAAAGGGTATCCTTTAATAGAATATATTCTATTCTATTAAAGGATATATTATTATATATAATATTTTTATTCTTTTAAAGGGTATCCTAAAAGTCAGGTCATAAAATATCTTCGCTATTTCTGTGAAATCCTAGCTATTGAATGACACATGAGGAGGAAAAAGGTCCAGTGTGTAATATTTTGACAGAAGTGCAATATAAGATCCATAACTATGTTTTCAGTGGTGTATAAAGACCTTACATAATGAACCGTTATGTTTGTGTTACATTTAGAATGAGCCATTTCTATCTACAAACACCGCAGGTCCTCTTACATGGACATCGTCATGTTGCGCCGCCATGTTTCTACAGTCGCCCAAACAGACAACACACAGAGTGCGTTTCGTCACTACGTTAAACACCTGTGAAGAAGAACAAGTAATGTTAGTAGTCGACTGGTTTATTAGAAGTAAGAAAAGGAGAGAAATTTGGACAAATAGAAGACCATACGCAGTATTTAGCACAAGAGCTGACAGAGCGCGTCGGCCACTGGAGCTTCTCCTGGGCGCTTGGAAAGGGAGGGGCTGAGATGTGCGTTCATGTGGTGTTTGAATAATCAGAATATTTTTTTCCTCCCTAAATCTTTATTTCATAAAGAGAAATAAAGTGTACATGGGACATAAAGAAGTATACAGAACTTTGATTTGTGCAAAATATTGCATATACACATTTTGCAAACATGATAACATAATTTGTTATAACGTTTGCATGTCCATGTAGAGTGAACTAGATGTCTGCGTGTTGTTTATACGCTCTAATAATGCTAATCCAACACATCTATGTAGTAGCGTCCATGTTGATTCCACATTCTGACTTAAGAGCATATGAACACACACTGAAGTCGGAAGAACGACTTCACAACTCTGGAAATGAGACCATCTGAGGAGCAAGTGAATGCAGGCAGAGGGGCTAAAAAATCGGATGGTTTCAGTTTTTCTTTTTTTTTAATGTGGGTTGTATAAAAAATACGTTTGTATAGTGCCAGCATCTTGTCATGTTGCAGGTTGTTGCCATGATTACAAATAAATGGAAAATGGGAGAGAAATGACCTCACAAACTCCTCATTCATCATCATTTAGGCTGAAGAAGAAGGCTTTTGCCAGCTTTGTTTCATCTCTTAAAACTGGATTTAAATTATGTTCCAAGTACCATTGTAATGGTTTTAACAAGACATTTGGGTTTCTCAAACACTCGTACACCCTGTTCCAGCCATCCTTACCTGTAATTTGTGTTTTAGGGTTTGCGTGATGTGTTTGAGAACTACTACAGAAAGCAGAGGAGGAAACAGGCTCGCCTTGTGCTGCAGCCCCACTCTAACATGGTACGACCCTGCACCGTCACTGTGTGTTTGTGTATGCACTTTTATGTCCTCACACTCCTAACCTGCCCTTCCCCTGCACACACACCCTCTCCTCACTCCCACACCGTACATGAGTTATAGTAGTAATGTTGACTACTGGTATCATCATTAGGAATACTGAACATTTGTATATATTATGCTGTAAATGTGTCAAAAACTGTTTATATTTAGTGTATTATCTGAAAAAAGCCAGTTTATTAGTTTGTTCAGGACTTTTCTTAAATTACAGATTATCTGATGTAATTTGAATTTAATACATTTTGTTCATGTGAATGTATTGTACTGGGCAGATTAAGTACTATTTGTTGCTGATTGTTTCTGTCTTTCTATACTTTTCCTTTGGTTGTTTGGACTCTTTATCCCTCTCTCTGTTTCTTCCTATGTCTCTCTTCCCTCTGTATTTGCCCCCCACCCCCTGTTCTTTTACATTTCTAGCATGAAACTCTGGAGGGATACAGGCGGTACTTCAATCAGATTGTCGGGTAAGTCCGTCCATCCGTCTCTCCCTCTATCAGTCTGTCTTTACTTAACCTCGTCATCCATAGTGTTTTCACCTGTTTGAACTGAAAGTTGAATGTTTCTCACTTGAAGACCCGACACAACAAAATAAACATGTCATTAGAAAGATGTAAAAATTAGATGCAATTAGTGTTATAAATCATGCTCTTTCAGTCATTACTTATTCCAATCTGAACAGACAGACATGGTGCACACATTTTTAGATTCAGTGTGACTAACACTTCCTGAGGATGTTGTCCGATGTCCTTTGTGAATAAACATCTATAAATCCACTTAGAAATCATAGAAGTCAAGAACGTGCCTGAGAATCATCAGGTTTTATTCACCATCAAAGTAATCCAGACAGTTGTTTTTGCATCTATGGGTGCACTGCAAACAGGGACTGCTGATAGCTAATTTCGCATATTTTTAATGGTGCCAGTTTGCCAAAAGACCAATACAGCCTAAAACGATTATACTTTTTGTTTACATCCCCAAAGCCCCCAGATGATGGGAACTGTAGTTTCAAATATCAGTTAAACAAAGAATCATAGTAGGAGTTACACAAAAATAACAATAAAAAGTCTGAATCTGATTGATGTGAGATAACAACATATGAAAGAATACAGGGTTCCCTTTTTTTTCCCCCTATGATTACTAAACATTTTTATAGATGTGTATGGATATAATGATCCTATTGATTTACATCCCTTCTCTCTAGCCATCCATTTATGGTCTATCCTTCCCTCCCTACATCCATCAGTCGCTCATCCACCTTTACCTGACTCTTTCTCTCCAGAAATCCACGGATCTACCCCTTCTTATTTAATCCACTTGTCATCTCTTTACCCCTCTCTCCATCCATCTGTCCATCCACCCATTGTTAGCCTTCTGTGTAACTTGGCAGAAGTCGGAGTGAGAGATGGTGAGAAGTGAAAGCCAACATTCAGCGTTTAGCGACACCTCATTTCATTTCTTTGGAGTGACCGACATCTTTTCATCTCTCCTTCCCTCCGACTGTTTTTTCCCCGTCCTTTTTCATCTCTCTCTGCCCGCACTCACCATTAGCCTCCTTTTATACTTTTCCTCTCATCCATCACTCCATCTAAATCTCTTCATTGCATTCACATACACATTTTTACACACACACACACACACACACACACACACACACACACACACACACACACACACATATACACACACACACACACACAGTGGTGACGATTGATAGAGTGTGTGTGATGGTGGTTGGCTTACTGCTGTTATTGCTTCTGTCTGTTGGGTCTGACTGGAGCAGACACTTCTTTAAAAACTGCCAAGGCTGGACACTAACACACCCACAAACACACACACTCACACAATGGCGCACACACACCCTCAGGTCTGTTATCCCCATTATAAGTTTTGGAAAGTGCCATCCCGTCTCTCATTCATTGCTGTTTCTCTACCATTCAGCCGTCCATTCTTCCACTCATTTCCCACCCATCCGTCCAACCAGTCATCATTTCATCTGCACTTTTTGTTGAGGAGGAACAGTCGGAGTCTTTCAGTAATTTAATCCACCTTTTATTTTCACTAACAACACAAATTCTTTGCATTGATGCTTTGTTGAAGCCGCCACTGCCGCCAAGGAAAAGTACTTCTTAAACGATGAATCGATTAAATAATCTGTTGAAGCCTTGATTACTAAAATCACCTTTAATTGCAGCCCTACATAGAACAGAAGACTTAAATATATATTACATGTTGCAATTATAAGTATGAATTGAATAAGGAAACTAACATGAAAATAAACAAAGTTGCTATTAAAAGTTAAAATTAAATAAATAAAAAAAATGTAATGATTTTTTTTGTCCACCAACCCTGACCTTCTTGATTTTAATAAATGTAGATCCATCTTCAAATTACCAATTTTAAGTTTTAGAAACTGGTTTCCTGAAAGTTGATTTATTTTATGAATAAACCATAATATATTTGACACATTCCACCCAGGCTTCTTTTCACAGCACTGAAACAGCCCTCATTAACGTAACCAGTGATGTTTTACTAACAACTGATCGTTCAGTGCTAATTTTCCTTGATCTTAGCTTAGCTTTTGATCCGATAGATGATTCAATTTTGTTGGACCGCCTTCAAATAGGTTAGCCTCACGCTGATCTAAATCATACTTGGCACTTTCAAAAGGGAAATGGAAATTGCAGTATAGCATGTAACATGAAGGGGGTGCTTCGCTCACAGAGCAAATGCAAATAAAGGAAACAGTGGGAAAAGTACACATACACTTCAGTAATGACAAAGAGAAAACTAACCATGCATAGTTTGGCTACAAAGTCGACCACAGTGTGGCTCATTGTGGTCTGGCGAGGCTCTGTGGGTACTGGTTTGAGTGAGACATGTTGTCAGTGGACATAAACCATAGTGCGGTCCATTGCTGAGACATCAACAGCTTTTAACGCGTGATTGGATGAATGCGCCACTTGTTGGTCTGTCGTTGGTACTTGTAAATGATTTTCATGGCAGCAATTCTGGTGAAGTTGTCAAAGTAACACTAGCCACCAAAATCAGAGGGAGAGGGTGGAAATAAGCCCAGTTGACTTCATTTTGATAATGCCTGGTTTAAATACCTGTTCGGAAGGTAAACAAGCTTCAAAACTGCCATACTAAACCCGAAGTGTAAAAAACAAGTACAAATTTTAACTGACTTTCCAGAAGATCTGCCAAATAAAATGGAAATTAATATGCATTTCCATCCACTACTGTAATGCAATTATTAGGAGTTGAGCACATCAAGGCATTTCACTTTTAAAATGTGTGACATGAATCAGGGCATAAAAACAGTTGGAAATGTACTTGGACAATAAAAAGACGACTTCCAATCAGAGTCAATATTCAATTGTACTGCACTTAACCCCCTGAAAAACAGCAGTTTGTCTTTGTGGATTTTATTTTAAGCTAATTATTTTGGTGTATCATGAATTACGCTCTGTCTTTGTTGTATTGCTTCTCATCGGTCATTCCCTCCTTCCCTCCATCCAGTTTCTTTGTCGTGGAGGACCATATCCTCCACACCACACAGGGTTTGGTCAACAGAGCGTACGTGGAGGAGCTTTGGGAGCTGGCGCTGTCCAAAATCATTGCGGCCTTGAGGACGCACTCTGTAAGGACACTCAACCCAAATACAAATACACACTTGAGAGCCCAAAACACATTTATGCTCAAATGTGTGATTTTAATGACACACAGCCACCATAAACAACAGCTGCAGTACGCTACACTCTGTCTCCTCTGTCTCCGCAGTCGTACTGTGACAACCCTGACCTGGTGCTGGATCTGAAGAACCTCATTGTCCTTTTTGCTGATACACTGCAGGTATGTGTGTGATTAGCTGCACACTGTAAAGAAAGGAATGTCTTAGCGTCCATGCAACCTGTTTTAACTTCATACTGAAGTTTTTTCTTGTACTTCTTGTTCTTATATTCAGGCCTCCTGGAACATGCTTAGTAAGCTGTTTGACCCGAGGTGTCCATGAAACCTGTTCAAAGCATGTTTTGTACTTTAAAAATGGACTGCTTCCAGTCTCTAAAGAAATACTTTCTTTCTTTATTCAACCTTTTTAGAAGTTGAATAAATCGGATGTCAGTTCACTCACCATGTATTTATTCTCCACTGTATGTATGAACTAACCTGAATGGATTGAGTGTGAATGATGAGATGTGGGATGGTTGGAGGGGAGATAGAGGGGATGTGGGTAGAAACCAGACGGGATACACGTGTAATGAACGGATGGTACGATGCCCAAAAAGTGATGAGGTGCCACAGAACAGCCGAATACACCCTCCCCTTTCTTCTGAAAAGCCACTGACTTTTCTTTCATCCTTTCAGTGTTGCCAGAAGTTTATTGTTTAACAACATATAGCAAACAATTGATCCACCAAAAATGGTACATTTGTTAAAAATAGTATATATTATGGCTAAAAAATTACCAACGCATCTGACTTTCTCAAGAACATCACCAAATATTTATTTACTGGTGTTGAATATAAAGATGTATGTGTAGAAGTGTATTGTGGATCCATATTGTCTTTGACTTTTTAAATCCCTCATTCTAAACTCACGTTGGCCGAATTACATTTTTTGGCAATTTGTTTTTTCTGCTCTGTACAGTTCAGACTCATAAATTTAGATTTAAAAACTCACATAAACATCTGATAAATCAGCACAGAAGTGCTTAAAAATTGTTGTTTTGAATGTTCTACCTCAAGTTTTCTCAAGAGATCCACTGTTTGGCAAGTGTTCATAAAGAATAGCAGTAGTAGTGTAGTTTGTATGATGCTTTGGCAATATTTTTATTTCACATTCAGGCAATAAAGCTAATTTGAATAGAATAGTTTAATTAACTTTAATTATCGTTTTTTTTTTTTTTTTTACTCACTTTAAACTCACATTTATTGTGATACTTATCGATATCAAATGATTTTATCGTGATAACATCTTTGGCAATATTGCCCAGCCCTAATTTGAAGTACCAAATGTTGATAAAAAATCCATTTTAAGATTGGTAATTTGCAGTGGTTCTTAGGATAAACAAAAGTTTCACTTATTGTTACAACACCAACCCGAGTTTATGAAGAGTAGTTTTTTTTATATGGAAGTGTAAGAAGTCTAGACCTCCGCTCGGCCTCTTTGCTTGTCTGTGTTTGCATGTTCAGGTGCAGCTGGACACTGACTGGTTGTTCTGGTTTTTCCTCTCCTGTAGGGTTACGGTTTCCCAGTGTCACAGCTCTTCGACATGCTGCTGGAGATGAGGGAGCAGTACGGAGAAATCCTGCTCAAGAGATGGAACATCACCTTCAGGTACCGAGAGATGAGCCAGCCTTTGCTGTCTGCATTGCAGCAGAGCGTGGTTGGGAAAGTGGTGCCGCATGCGTGTTTAAGCGATGCTTAAGTTTGCCAGTAGCTGAGAACATGTTACCGAGTGCGTGCAGCACTGACCTTCGCCTCTCTAGTCATAAGGTCATAAGGGCGCACCAAGTCTGTGAGACCGCCGCACACACACTCGCACACCAGCGCTGGTTTGTGGGAAACTTCCTTGTCTTGGTTTGAAGTTTTTTTACGACCAGCCAGAGAGAGGAAGTGTTTTAAAGCTGACGTCCGGAACATTCTCTACCCTTCAGAAAGGGTAGTACCCTTACAAGATTGTGTTCCTTTATATCGTCGTGTGTGCTTTGTTTGGGTTTACATGCCATTGTTTCACCATCGCTTTTGTCCAATTACACCAGTGGGACTTGCAGCTAGAACAAACAAACACTCACACACTCACTCTCTATCTCTCTCTCGCTCTCTCACTCTATCTCTCTCTCGCTCTCTCTCTCTCACACTCACACTCACACACACACACACACACACACACACACACACAGGGGAAGCCGCAGGAATGTTGTGTTGTATTGTTGGAGAGGGAGCGCTCTCCGGTTCACGGCCTCTCCATGGAACGTTGGAACGTCCGAACTCTGGAGCGCCAACAAGAGGGGTGGGTGGGGGTGAAACGGGAGGGTGGTAAGGAAACCTCGAGCATTAGAATGACCCCCAATGGGATGATTGTGTGTGTGTGTGTGTGTGTGTGTGTGTGTGTGTGTGTGTGTGTGTGAGACAGAGCGAGAGACTGATGGCATCTCATTCCTTCCTGTTGACCTCTGTTAAATTTGCTAAAAGGGGAAGATAGAAATCTTTTTTTATCATTGTTGTTTCTCCTCTCCAGGCAGGTGTTGGACCAGGACAACTACAGTCCGATCCCAGTCTCAACAGAGCAGGAGTACAAACACTACACTTCCCAGTTTCCCCTGCAAGACCCCGAACTGGAAAAGGTAGAGAGCGAGAGAGCAGATGAAGCAAATAAAGAGAGGAAAGATGTATAACAGAAATTGCTGTGTGTTGCTCATCGTTTCAGTATAATTTATCTCCACACAAAAACTTCTTTCATTTAGAATCTCACAGAAAATGTCTGGAGTGTTGAAGCTGCTCACGTGCAAAATGTGAAGTAAAATTTGAATAAAATCTCCATTAATTTCTTCTTTTTTGCTTTATTTCCTCCAGCTTCCCTTCCCCAAGAAGCTTCCCTTCTCAGAGTTTGTGCCAAAAGTCTACTGCCAGCTCAAAGAGTTCATCTATGCTTGTCTGAAATATTCTGAAGACCTGCATCTCAGGTATCCATCTCTCACATGTTTTTTACCCCCCTTTTCAGTCCAATTGGAAATTCTAATTTCTCTCTGCACTGCACTCCTTGTCACCACTAATTACTGTGTTGATCTGGGAGGGTGTAGACAACCACGCGCCTCCTCCGAGACTCCAAGATCTGTCACGAGCTTCCCAACCAAAAGTACTCCCACATTTTCAAATTTTGAATCAATGAGCGCGAACAAGACACGCAATTCATTATATTTTCTTTGAAAACAATGCATGTAGCTTGATCTTAAACAATGTTCTTGTGTTAACATTGTTTTACATCGCCTGTCACCATAGTCCAACAAATAACGGGTACCTCCTGCGATTTGTTATTGCTGTAACTTTACTGTACACATGTTTTACAAAGTCTGCCTTACCTTTATCGTAGGGCTGGGTGAAAATAGGTTGGATTAAATCTAAATGTTGACGCGAATGGTTATTCACAAACACGGCAGTTTGCGGGGATGTTGGGACTCCAGAAGGCTAGCTGAAGGAAGAAAGGAACAGGCAGCACACTGATATGCACTCTTGGTTTGTGTTTGTTGACATGGTGTCATTTCTTGTTATGAGAGGTGACCAGATCCTACTTTGTTCAGTCTGTCTCTACCTGCTGGGCGCTTGTACACGCAATCTTTCAGTTAAACAGATACTTGTATATCAAATTTCTCAAAGAAATCCGGATTTACCTCTGCCAGGAATTGAGCTCTGGGTCGCTGCAGTGGGCGAGTGTCTCTTTGCCCCATAATGCTCGCTTATTTTTTTTTTTTTTAATCTCCATCTCTTTCTGCCATTGTCTCTCTCTCTTCCTCACTGTCACAAACGCACACAAGTAACACACATAGACAAGCCTTCAGACACAGCAGACTTTCCTTAGTCGATTCTTTCCATTCTGACCAGGGATCTTTGTCTCATTAGATTTGGCCCGCACAAGGGCGCGCGCACACACACACACACACACACACACACACACACAGAGCAATCAAGTCCAGCTCCTGTTCCATGTTCTGTAACCCTTGAGTTTATGTGTGTGTGTGTGTGTGTGTGTGTGTGATGTGTGTATTGGTTACGGTTTATGGAAGAATTACCTAAAACAATGCAGCTACTTTTCTGCCGAGGAGACGAGCAATCAGGAAACAACTTCCGCTGTCCAGAAAGATTCCACAGGGCTGTGATACAGCCAGGCGCGCGCACACACACACACACACACACAGATCAACATACATGGAAACGTGGGCTCACATATGTGCACGTAAACACAAACAGGGACTGCAGATATAGACTGAAGACCCAAAGAAGTAAACGCTGAACTAGGAAAGGTCTTACAGAGAGAGAAACGCACAGTAAATCCTTCTGTCCGATATGTATTATTAGTGTCAAGCTCTGAGTTGTTGGTTTCAAACTAAATAGCATTTTCTTTTATTTATACTCCTGTCCCCCGGGGTTGTGTGGATATGTTTGTGAGTGTATTTGTGTGTGTGTGTGTTCATTGTGTATCAAGCGTCTGCATATTTGGTGGCGGTTCTCCACGCACTATTCTCTTTGTGTACTGTGTGTGTGTGTGTGTGTGTGTGTGTGTGTGTGTGTGTGTGTTGAATCTCCATGGGGGCTGGGAACCAGGGAGGTAGCATTGATCCGTGACCGGCGGAAGAAAGAGAGACGGAGGCAGCAACGGGAGTGACTGGGGGAAAACGTGGTCTAATCAAAGGAGAGGAATTGGTGTAATATAAAAAAGGAAAGACAGAAGCGACGAGAAGAAAGACAAACTATCAGTCTGTGTGAATACAGACATTGTAGGTTATAAATGGCTGACCCAGGTGCTGTAACGCTGTCCTTCCTGTGTTTGAAACCTGTGTTTCTCATTGGAAAGCTGATCTCAGTAGCCGTTTGATCACACAGTGAAGACCAAGATAGTGATTTTTAAATGGGTGCACCACCCTTCATTTTTACAGTGACCATTAACATGTTGTAATGTTGTAACGGCTTCTGTCTGGTTCATTAGATTACTTTAAACAACTGTTTGACTCTGAAATCATCTGAACGAACATTGGGACAGATGTTTTGTGTGCCGCAGTACCTCTCTTGACTCTCGCTGACCAGACAGCACTAATCGCTCTTCTCAATCAGTGTAATGACTTCACTGTTTGACCCGGCTTGATTTCTACAGTCCTGCACACCCTACTATCTTGTTACCGCAGTGGCGCGCCTTCCTGCCCGCTTCAAACGCACACAGATGCACAGGTCCGGAAGCAAACAGGATGATGGAGCAGGAGCCTGGTCATTGATCCGTCTGACCTCTGACCCTAACCTCTGCTCGCAGTTCTGATTTGGTGGAAAGAGATTATGCTGAAGTGTGTGTGTGCGTGCTTTGCTGCTTTTCTACTTCTAGTTTATGTGTCAAACATGTGTCTAGCGGCATGGCTGGAGAGATTGTAATGTCTGTCTGCTGGTCAATGGGTTCATGACAGTCCACACTGAAATATTTCAAAAACTCGATGGTTCCCAGATGATGAATCCTAACGACGTGGCCAACGTCTGTGCTTTGTGTAAGCATACAAGGATGGTGATTATGGTAAACATCAGCATGTTGACACAAGGTAGATCCCAAGTCGATTTGCTTGAACCGGAAGTTGTTCTGGTCCGCCATCTTGCAGGCTGTTCCAGAGCTCTTATTTCCGAGGAGCGAGGAGGGATCTCTGAGGAGCCACGAGCGAGGATACATGAGAGCAGCATTTAGGGGAGTCTTGGACGCTGCAGCGGATCGGACTGATCTGATTCGTCACAACATCACACGAGTTTCAAACCAGAGTGAGAGAGTCGGTTCATTTCCGTTCAGTCACATGAGGCAGCTAATTCCTGAGCGTCAGCTTTGATATGAGTGGCATCGTTTAAATTTTCCTTGAAACATTTAGCCTAATAAATCATTTCCAATGTTCAAAAGACAAATCATATTCTGGGTTAATTCAGTAATGAATTTGCAATCGAAATAGCAATGAGAAAGAGATGCGAATAATCAGTAAATAAAAGAAATGCATTCTGTAAGTAGAAATGATCCTGTGCCTCTGAGGAGGACAGAGTAAAAGCTACAGAGAGAACACACGCTGCTCTGGCTGTGATAACTGAGCCTTTCCATATTTATATATTTCTACATTTATTTATGTCGACTGTATGTTTGTCTACGTGTAGCACCTTATCAGCACAGCAAATTCTTCGTATGTGTAAAACACTACTTGGCAATAAAGCTCCTTCTGATTCTTTTGATTTTATTAGCATCAGCACAAACTCCGTCAAAAGTCTCAACAGCTTCTAGAGTCAATTGACAGCCGGGGATGCACGGACAGACGCAAGGAAATCATGCAAGCAGAGATTAAACTGGGAAATATGTTTTTAGAGAACGTTCTTTCCTCTGAAGCATCACATGAAAATGACTTCCGTTTCTGCAAAGACACAAGTGAGGGAAATGTGGATGCAATGAAGAGACTTGAGATGCAGCCCATAGTCATTGTGAGCATGTTAGCATGCTGATGTGCCGGACAGAGCTGCTAGCAGGGCTGTAGGTTGTAGTATACTGGCTTCTAACATCATCCTCTACAAGCTCTGAGTTTCAACAAGCACCCTATGTCACCCTCTCTCCAGTGAAACTGCTCATAAAAGCTCATCTTAGCACTGTTTACTCTTTGTTTTACACTTTTGCCTTCCTAATTGGAATCTATACACAATAGTTTTTGTTTCATAACGTTAATATACGCATGGTTTTATTTACAGATTTATTTATACGTGCAAAATCCAGCATTAGAAGAGACTGTGTGCGTGTGAATGTGCCGAACTGCGAATATGAAGCAGGGTGTTGCTGAGACAGAGCATGCATGCTGAGCCAGCCTGTTCCAGGTAAAGACTGGAAAGAAAACAGAGGCTGAAGCTGTGGATGGATGTGAAAACGATTGTTGGACACGTTTTCAACACAAGCGAAGACAAGTGAACAGTTCAACATCAAATTGCATATGTCAATCTTGAGCCTGCTGTTCGATCACAAACACATTTCTCCAGTAGAGATCCTGCCACTGCGGACCTCGTGCCAGAGTGCTTTTAGAGCTGCTTTGCTGTAACCTGGCTCCCAGCTCCCCAGAATCACAGGTGTCACATTGTCTTTTGCAGTTTGGCACATCCTTTTGTACGAAGGAAGTGTTAAGATTGGGCTAGGGCTATCCAAATATGCTAGTAGCATAGTGGGATGTCATCAGTAGTTTGTCAGTCAAGACCACAATGTTGCACCCAATTCAGTTTATTCTAGAGGAATTGTTCAATTTCAGCAACAAAGTAAATCTTCACTTAGCTTTTGTATTCAGTTGAAAATGTGATCATGTTGACACTAGACAAATCAAAATGGAGGAAGGTGTTGTATTAGCTGTGACACGCACTATTTCTACAGCATATAACCCTGTCGTACAAAAATATACATTGTTCATGCTTTTAGTTAAATGTGTGTTCTGCTGGCGAGCAACCAACCTGTTATGTTGCTAGCTAGCATGTTTTCAGTCAGCGTACTTACTCTAGAAAGAAACCAAAAATTGTTGAAAGACAAAAAAACCCAGATTTAAGCCACTATTTAACTGTTTCACCTACCAAGCATCCACTAATCTCCACCAACATTTAAGCAAAAATAACTAGTCGCGGGAAACTCAATGCTTTCAATCCCGCCGCTCTACTTGGAGCTTTTGTTAGTGTAAATATAACGCTTACAGTCACTGCTAATTTGTATTTTTTATTTTTCTAGACTGTAACGCGAACAAAGGCATACAAAAGTATCATCAACAGTGATAAAATACATTCTTCAGAACTGTCGAAAGATAACACAAGAAAGTAAAAAAAAACCCAAACTATTTCTATTAGTGATAAAGCTTTCCACTGGGCGGCCATTGTTGGGCTTTTATTATGAAGTCATCACAAATAGCAACTGCTACTGTAACTCCAGTGCATGAGGGGAGGTTCTCGATATATTTCAGTTGCTTTTTGTTTCTGATTTGGTTTTAAATGACTCAAACATAGTGTTTCTTGGCTTAGCTTGCTGGAAATCTTCAGCAGGAATGATACAACGTACCGTATACGTTTTTTTAAATAAGGCTATCTAGTTCTGAATACATCACCCCATCATTTTGTGACACTTCACCGAGGCCACTCTCTTTCACAGTGTTTCAGTCGTATCCCATTATTTGAATTCATTTTGTCAGTTAGTGTGAGAGCTGCTGTTTCAGTGTCACATGACGTAGAATGTCGTGTTAAGGAGCCTTTTGAGGGCGAGAGAAAAATATGAGTGGAACTCTTATTTGCCCGCCACTTTACACACACGCACAAACGCTTAACAGACACACACTTACAGAAGCTACCCACACCGATAGAAACTGTATGTACACTGGCTTACTCGAGCTGTCCAACAGTCAGCAGAAACATATAGAGAGAGAGCAGCGTGTACTGCGCTGGCAAATCAATGACCTCAGTTGATTTCTGTTATACAACTGCACAGTCACTCACTGCTTCACACTCGCATAAGGGCACTGAGTGTGTGTGTGTGTGTGTGTGTGTTGTGTGTTTTGCATGTTGCTTAACACTGTCCAGAGTGTGTTTTGTGGTACAGTACGTGCATACCTGTGGCTTTCTGGCTATGTGCGTTCGAACCTCTCACTATTTTCACTGCTGATTGTTCCCTTTTTTATTTTTTTTTTGTTGTTGTTCTTTGTGTATTTTTAGGAAATACCTCTGCATGTCTCCATCCTTTCCTCACTGTGCTGTAAACATGCCCACACTGAAGGCGTTTGGCTTCCTTTTTGACAGCGTCGACCACCGTGCACATTTATTGTGACTGATGGCAGCATAAATACAATGACATTCAATCCAAACTCTGCGGTGTGTCTATATTTGTATATGCGTGTGTGCTCTTGCAGAGTTCACTAGCATACATTGACTTTTTGCCACTCTCTCGACACACACACCATTTTTGTCCACTCCGCACTTCTGCTGCTCCAGGATTTTTTCTCCCTCTGCTCCAAACTGTCGGAACGTTTTTAGGATTCCTCTGCTTTTTTGGAAACAAAGTGAGTTTGGAATTCCAACTCTCGCTCTCCCTCAGGCGACACTGTGTGTGTGTGTGTGTGTGTGTGTGTGTGTGTGTGTGTGTGTGTGTGTGTGTGTGTGTGTGTGTGTGTGTGTGTGTGTGTGAGAGAGTGAGAGAGAGAAGGAGAGAATTATACTTGTGAAGCAGGTATATAGATTGTGTGTTTGGTATATACTCCTGAGGACCAAGTGCAATCATAAGAAGTGAAAAAAATGAGGAATATTACTCAAAGTGAGGCCATTTTGCCATTCTTCACTTCTTAAAGGGAATATTTTTAAGTCAGGGCACTTGGGTCTTGCTTTTGTTTAAGGTTAGACAGTAGTGCGTGTGTGAGTGAGTGAATGGGAGAGAGAGGTGGGAAATGTGTCAGAGAAATAAGTGATCGGAAGGCCTTGCGAGACACATTGCATAGGTGTGAATGAATATCAGCTTCAGTGACTGAATCTCAGGATTCTCACTCTTCAGAACATGCAGCTGTGTCCTTCCATTATGAAACTGCAGAATTCAGTCTGTTACCAAGGCTGTACTGCATACCTCATTGTTTCACTGTGTACCTACTAATGTACACCAAGGTGTTCGCGTCCATGTCTAGGAACTGAAAAAACATGCAAAACAAAGTCATATTTTAGATTAAGATTGTTTTTTGGGGTTTTTTTTATGGACAAAAACGGCTTGTCTTGTACTTGCAAATCAGAGATTTTAAAAAGGTGCAAGATACAAAGATCTCTCACAAGCATAACTAAAAAGCAACAAAACTCAAACGCAAATATGTCTCTTTGCAAGGAACTGGTGCACACATGACACGAGAAAACATACAAGAAACACACATGCTGTGAAAAACAGACACACACACACACACACACACATACATATACACAGTGAGTGGGTTTGTGGGAAGCAGCGGGGTGGTTGATCCTCCCTCTGTTGGAAGCAGGAGATAACAAGCTGACCATGTTTAAGACATCTGGAGAACAGGAGAGGTGGCTCATGGAGAGAAAGAAAGGGAGATATAGATAAAGAGACAGAGAAAAGAGAAAGGAAGAAAAAAGAAAGATGGTCTTCTGTCCATAGTGTCAGACAAAGGAATGATGAGCCAGACACAGGGAGAGATGGCTGGAGAGAAGACGAACCCTGTGGTTAGGACTTTGCAACAAGCAGAGAGAGGCAGAGGAAGGAAAAGCACACAAACACACACACAACCTTTCCCATTTCTGCAGGGTGCAGCAGAAGCTGTTTGGAGCCAGCAGCCTCTGCGTGGTAGCATGACCTATTTCAAAACAATACTTCCCTCGTTGGTGATGGTTAAGAATCCCTCTCTCCCTCTTTCTTGATTCATCTCTCACATTGGTATTCTGTGTCTCAATGTTTCCCTGCATGTCCCTATCTCTCGCTGTAACGTTCCCTTTCAAATTTCGATCTCTCTCTTTTTGAATGCTTCGGGGGGGGAATGAGAGGAAGAAGTGAAGGAAAATTAGGCAAGTGACGATGAGTGGCGTGGAGTGTCTGCATTAAGTAATTCGAGAAACTATGAAGAAATGTCAGTGTTGTGCATTATAACCAAGCGGCAAACTTCCGGTTTCATTAGTGAATTCAATACGGAAGTAACTTAAACTGAAATCCATAGATTGGCTACTTGAGGCTGGCTGCAGATTGGAGTCAATCTCCATTGACCCCCAGGTTAAAATGCCCAACTTTACAGCAGAATAAAACATGTTTACAGTCTGGTTCAAAAATGTTTTTAGTGTGTATCGCTAATTTTGCCCTTAGTGACAACTGTGAGGGGGTGACTTTTTTTTTTTATAACTCACCTGTTTAAATGATATTAACGGCAATTTATACTTCTGCGTCAAATCGACGGCGTAGGTGACAGCGTAGGCTACAGGGCTACGCAGAGGCTATGCCGTCGCCTCACATTTACAAATTTACCCCCATTTACGTTAGCGGAGGGCTAAACTGGAAGTTAGCCTGCTCGGCCGGCAAAAGTCAACACAGTGGACGCTGTAGCGCTACCGCCAACCAGTGTTTGGGGGTGTAATTGCAGAATGACACACCTACGCACAAGTATAATGCATGACCAGAGTATAAATGGGCCTTTAAGCATTAAAGTTCTGCATTATTAGGGGCCTGGACGCTTTGATTGACAGGTAAATCGCCACTGTCACTGCTAGCTGAGTGACTGCCGTCTGTTAGCCTCACTCAGCTACAATACACAGAGCTCTGAGCCTCAGCCTGTTGCAGCCTTTAGGACATTTCTACAGATACCGGATGAATAATGGCAGGCTGTGCGGTTTATTGGAGAGAGAACCTCCAGGAGGTCCGTGCTCCTATTGGTGAGTGAAATTCCTTTATTTTATTTATGTGTTAACAATATTTAACAGGTATCGCTGTCGGCATATAGCTTGTTAGCTTAGCTTGTTAGCCAGATACAAGCAGCCAGATACAAGGAGCCCCAAGCTGCTAACAATGCTAAGTTAACGGGAGTTAGTGTGTTCTAACCGCAGCTTTTAAGGAGTCAAAGACAAGTCAGCAAGAAGAGAGAAGCCCAAATTTCATAGATTAACCTTAGTGTTAATGCTTTGAAGAAAAGGCGTGTGTGAAGTTGTAAAGAAAAGGCTCAGCCAAACGTCCATGGCTCAGCTCTCAGGTAGCTGACGTCATGTTAACTTTGTTAACTTTACAATCAGGCAATGTTAGATTTAGCTACATACTGTAACAGTTAGATACTAGTCAGATACTATTATAAGTGGCTGCACCTGAACCCGAGGGATACGAAGGGTTTAAAGACACGAAGGGTTTAAAGGCAGAGATCTGAGCGGCTGCAGAGTTCTGCCTGCTCGCCAAGGAGAGCAATTGTTATGCCGAGAATTGCATCCACTTCAAATACTGCTTTTAAACGCTATAATATTCTTTGTGGGGTTCATCAATGATGATAAATCATTCCAAGTATATATTTTATGAACGTTTACAGTCAGTAATATTTTAATACATTTAGAAGAAGTGCCATTCCTTAACTTTCAGCAAATATTTGTGGTGATAACCGCGTTTGATCAATGTGCACAGCAAAGTGTCCTTAGGAGGTGGATGCATAATTCGGCAGAAAAGATTTTGTAGGCTACCTGCTGAGATTTGCATCCACCTCTTTGCTCAGTATTAAGGAGCGTTACCACCCGCGGGGTACATGCAATTCTCGGCAGGCATGCAGAACTCAGCACAATGAAAGAGGAGGTATTAGAGCTGTTCATTTGTTAAGATGTGTTCAGTGTTGATTATAAAATTGGTTGAGACAACAATTCAAACTACATTTTTTTTTCTGAAATTCAGCACTTTATTTTAAGATGCACATTTAAAAAACTCTTATGTATTTTTAAATGCAGCCTTTAGTTTGCTTAAATTTACTTTAATTTTGAATTTATTATTAAAGAAATTATTATTTATTATCCCTCCAGTGTGATGTGAAAACTGACAGTAGCATAAATATTGTTGAAATATTATTTGATTTGACAGTCAGTTGTTGACTAAAAACATATGTTGATACAACCCAAATAAGTCATTATGATGTTCCCGGCGAAGTTTTCCCTAACTGGACCTCCCTCTCTATTCTGCTGATCTCGCTATACTACACAAACAAATCCAGTATTTCTCAGAGTCAATGCAGGTGTTTACGACTTGCAAAAATGGACCCAGAGAGAGGCAAGGGGATGCCATTTCAACTCCTCAGAGGTGAGGTATTAGAGTACCCTAAACCCACAGTGGTCTAATGAATATGCACCCAGGGTGCCCATGAACAGGAAATAGGAAAATTGCATATCTGACAAAATACAGAATGGACCTCAAGAAGGTTCCCAAAACATCTAAGAGGTAGAAGCTGATAGTGAGGCGGAGAAGGAGAAAATTTGTTAATTTTTGACCTTGTAAACAGTAGCTTGACAAAAAGGTCAACTCATGTGCATTCTCCAGAGCTTTTAACCACTTCACAGTTCACTGACCACCTTCAGATCTCTGCTGGTACACTCTAAGGACAGGACCGCCCAGTGAGGAAAACTGAAGCTGTCTCACATGCCACAACTCTGAGGAATACTACACTGGTGAAATGGCCCTGGCCCCAGACTGAAAGAATTCCACAAACAGACAACATCAGCTGTCTGTAAACACCAGAACAAAACTGGTCATGGCCAGTCAGTGCCAGGGTAAAAGGTAATTCACAAGGAGTGTCTGAATACATCTTGTGAAGTCAGTGATGGAGGACCAAAGCTGCTGCTGCTGCTCTGCTAATATCCTGTTTTTACTAGGCAGCCTCTGACATTGAGTACAATGAGTGACACACTGAAGCACACCTGGTGGAATCTGATAGAATGATGCCTAGAAGATCCAAGCCCACAAACAATGGGCATTTGAAATGTCATTATGCAAGCCACTGTCAGTAGCCGCCTCATCACAAGCCCAGATGCCATGCCCAAATGCACTTGCTATGAGCATCTTAAGTAGCTGTAAATTTCACGTATGGGTATGCCCAGACTATCTAAACATCCCTTTTCCACCCGATGGTACCAGCTCAACTCACCTCGACTCTGCTTGCCATTTTTAGTTTTCCACTAGGCAAATCTAATACCTGGTTTGTTTTTTGGTCCAAGTGAGCTGAGGCTATATCATAAGGTACAGAAAACACTAGTAAGAGATAATCGTCACTCTTCACTGCATCATCATTTTGTTGATTCTGTTAACTTATTTTAGAGATTACTGCACATAACTATTGGATAGTTGTAATAATGTGTGTGTGTATATATATATATATATATATATGAGCACAATAAGAGGTATTTGATATGTTGCTAAAATTATTGATTGGACTTTGATGAATTTGCATTAGGCACTGAATCATATTAAATTGGTTGTTACAAGACTAAAAGTTAGAGATTAATTGCTTAATAGAAGTGCAGGGGTTTTGTTGATTTATTGCTCTTAAGTGAATTGGAGCTTTGGTTTAATTGTACATGCTTAGGAGGCTTGACAATGCATCATTTACCCGAATGAGGCTCTTGAACCCAGTCTCGCGTCTCCCTCAGGCAGCCCTTCTCAGGCTGTCTGACGTACCACCAGATTCCCTACAAACTGCAACACACACACACTCGGTTGCTATCCAGCCTGTCTCTGAGCATTTACTAAGACATTTTGGGTCAGAGAGAAGTGATGCAACCAATCTGGTTATCACCAATTCGCTTAGGTTTCTTAAGCAGGCTCAAACATAATGTTTAACTGTGTTTATATTATAGAAACCCGTCTGATACCTAGGTCATAGGGCATCAGTCAGCCATCTTCAAGTAAAATATCCTTGCTTGGAGGGGTTACCGGCTAGGAACCACAACACTATGATGGGCAGCTACATTATATCTGCAACAGAACACAGAGGACAGGGCACCAATAACCAGTCAAGAATAGGCGAGGCGAGCTGGTAGCAGCAATGGGTAAGCGCCATAGAGAGATGATTATCAGTAGTTGTGTTGCAGTATAGTTGAGTCTATGCAAACAAATGTAACAGTTTTAATACTTATATAAGGCTACTGACTATTCTGAAGAATGCTCATGGCCATTCGATGACAAAGTTAATCATAATAAGTTGTGTTGTCATCTAACCTCTAACTAACTTCATTTTAGCCCCTATCCCCCTCAGCCCGCCGGAAACCAAACCTGTGCCCTTGGTGGAGCACTCCTCATTAAAGCCCTATCAGCAAGTCACATCATTACCTGTTTATTCCTTTCACTCGTCTCTCTCCTCCCTCTCTTCTGCTCTCTCTTTTAGCCAGCCAGCTGCCACACACTCCAGAGGATATTCCAATTAGAAACTACACACACACACACACACACACACACACACACAGAATTGTGCACTGGTGGATATTCCAATTAAAAATACAACACACCAGACAAACACTCAAACACAAATACACAAGAAGTCTCTGGTAGACATTCTAATTAGCTGAACAAACATGGCATGGATGCTGCTCAGCCCAACCAGTAAGACAGGACGCTTCAGTACGTCAGATAACATACATGCATGCACACACAGATATACCTTTAAAAATCCATACAAACACACACAAATGACTTCTGCAGCCACACACCCTAAAGGTGCCATGACACATCAGCACCTACCAGTGGTCAGAAACAAACTCTTGGACTCACACAACATTAGCAGGTTCACTGGCACTCACACACAGTAGCTTAAAGGTTAGAAAAGCTGCCAGCAGTCTTAGGGCACCTGGTTTGAACCACATGACAGAAAGTTATGTTTCCCATTATCAGGTTTTAATAGTAAGTACACTCACCAGATCCTATTTGCATGAATGTGGTGAAATGCAATGAATGCAGTGTATGTGAAAAACACTATGGAACATCCAGCAAGAGTGTGATTTCCCTGATGTGTGATTAGACTGGATCACTTTGGTGTCAGCTTTTTGCCATTCGACAGAGGCAGTACAAGCCTTGAAAGAAAATGGGCTGAGATGCGAGGAAAGGGAGAAATGAAAATTGCCCGACAGACACTACAAAATAGGGACAGACTATAAGAGTCTACTCTTTTATTGAGGCTGAGGAAGACCTGAACCTTCTGTGGACACATAAATATTCAGTGTTTAAGTAGAAGACGATGACACAACAGGAGAGAATATTGAAATTTGAGATTGTGCAGATGGACTCACAGGCCATTTCTAGGACACACTTCGTGTACACTGATTTGATTTATTTCTTTCCTGTACAGCAGGTTTTGTGATCTTTCCTGTGGATGTGTGTGTTTACGTGTTATGTTACACTTCAACCAGTGAATGATCCAGTGCTATCTCCCTGTTCACCACCTTGCCTATGTGTCTGTTTACAGCTTATCTGTCTACCACATGTGTACATTTACAGTGTACAAAAGGTTTGGCATGGCAATGTACAACCTGTGACATCTGCAATCAAAGGGCTGCCTTGAATCTCAATGAGTGTATGTGAAATGTTTTACTGTTAAAACTGTTCATGCCTCCTGAACCTCTAAACTCATAAAGCGAAAGGACAACTCTTATAGGCTGTCACACAATCAGTCAATCACTTACATACCTGATTATCTATTCCCTGAGGCAGTAGTTACCAACCTTTTATACTTACAGCCCCGTAAAATATGATACCTCATCACAGGTTATGACTCTACGACTTATCTTGGGACTCCTTGGGGGGGTCTCGCACCCCAGGTTAGGAAGCACTGCCCTAAGGGATACTCTGTCTGTCTCACTGTTTCTGTCTGTGTGTCTCAATGCAATATACATGTAGATAACGTAATGTGCCTCCACAATGAAACCATCATTCCTCAGGTTAAAGCCTGAATGCTGTAAAGTGAACCAACACTCACATTCACCATGTGAAAATTACATCTTGCTCACATCATATAGCCATCAATAACTGACTAAAGGTAGGAAGAATAAGCTCTACAGTACAATCCTCTAAAACCCTGGACCAAGGCATGGATCCAGTCAATCAGCCAGACAGAAAATCCTCTTGTACTCACGGGGGATTCTGGACTCTAAACCATTAGTCCAGCTACAATTGAAAAGCATATCTATCTTTCAGTGCCAAGAGATGCAGTTTAGATCTCAAAAAAGCGGTCAGGGGAGGACAAAAAGCAGACTTTTGTTGCCATAACAATACATGCAAATTTATGACTCAAAAAAGTGATTCCAAAATTTAATAATGCTGCAAAATGGGCTCAGGAGAGTTTAGTCATGCTCACAGAAAGCCCATAAACCACACCATCATAACCCACTTGTCAGTGAATTGTTATCTTATAAAAGGTATTTTCCACAAATATACATCACCCCAAAATCATCTAAACTGCACCCTTCTCTATGAAGTTATATCATGCACAAATACACACACATAGACTAGTGAAACACACATATACACCCTGTAGTCATCTTCCCTATAGTCTGTGATGTGTTGAAAATTGCTTGAAACAGGTCATATACAGGGTAATCCAACAGATAGACGAGCAGACTAGCAGACACACCATGGTATCATCCTCTCGGCAGACTCAGTAATCCTAAATATGATGAGGATGAAGTGCACACATCCGCTATTATATACTCACACTCTCTGTAGACTGTAGTTCACAAAAAAATTAAAAACAGTTAAAGTAGGCAGGTTAAGTATATAGTACATAAAAAACTACATAAAAGATGCACACACTCACCCTCTCTGCAGACTGTGACGTGCCAAAGAAGATGGGTATAAATGCCAGCCAGATGATGCAGGTGGTGTACATGGTAAATCCGATGGGCTTGGCCTCGTTGAAGGTTTCGGGCACGCCCCGCGTCTTGATGGCGTAAACTGTGCACGTCACCATCAGCAGGATGGAGAAACCCAGGGAGCAGATAAGGGACAGGTCCGAGATGTCACACTTGAGGACGCCGCGTGCCGCCATGGGATCCTGGGTCCGCTGCTCGCCATAGTCCACGACCGTGTGGGGAGGGTCCACCGCGAACCAGATGAAGACACCCAGCAACTGAACTGAGATGAGCGAGAAGGTGATGACGAGCTGGGAGGCAGGAGAGATGAACCTGGGAAGGAGAATATTACTGATATGAGGAGGTATTGCAGCAAGGGAATAATGCGGCCCGAGTTACAGGTTTAATTTCCAATGGGGCAACCCATGCTGGAACGTTTGCACACAAAATGAGTCATTGATACATGACAAATATTCAAATTTTGGCTCAAAACTCAAAAATCCTTTACAATCTACCTGTAAACAAGACTATTGTTATCAAATCTAAAGGTCTGTTTCAAGTCTTCTATTCGACAGCAGCAATACATTATCTTCCTATACATGCAGCCATACACACTCCCACAAACCCACAGTTTGTTGCTGTCGAGGGAGATCAAGGAAAAGGTAATGAGATTTAAGGCAAGAATGAATAACACGGGCAAGTGAGAAGCAGTTGTAGTAAACACATAGCACTGGATAGAGGAAAAGTGCTGAATATCTAGGATGCCAGAGGGACAAAAATGGAGGCAAATAATGCCCCAAAAACATAAGCTACATATCCACTCACACCCTGAGTGAAGAAACAACCTTCTCCTTCAAGCTGCAAGACTCAAAGGATGTTCAATGTCTGATTACCTGGAGGCACAACCCACACTGGAGCCTGAAAACAGCCTCAAAATCCTCTCTGCAGAAAATCATTGTATGTTAAATGCCTCATTCTGTGTCTCAGTGCCCTGCCTGAATTGCGTTGCAGTTTTTGTTCAATGTATGTATTTAATGTGAGTTGTTTTCTTTAATTTAACAGTAAGAGCAACAGTCTAAAAAAACTATAAACAACTAAATTTGTCCAGCCTTCACTGGAAAATGAGCAAGCCATTTGGAACACTCTAATTATCATTAAAAAGAATCTTTATAGGTATGAGTAATATCAGCAAAATAACACAATAAGTCCTACAGCTGGTTGGTGCTGAAGGAAAAACACATGACCATCTGGGTAGCAGGGACATGAACCCAAGCACTATTAAATACTGCATTAACATTTTAGCCACTTAGTTGATGCTCTCTCCCAGAGTCACTCACACTGAGTGCAAACAGTACAATAGGTGAGTGTGAGTTCATGACTCTCATAAATAATGGATGAAAAATAAATGATGAATAATGATTGCAAGCAGCTTAGTAAGAAGAACTGGAGGTTATGTCTTCATGTGAATACACAGTGGAGTGCACAAAAAACCCCCACACTAACAGCGACCTTCAGTGCCACTACACTGGTCGAAATCTACGTCTGCTGAGCACACATCCACACAGAGGGCAAACAGAGAGTGTGTATAATGACAGACAAGTGTAGTGTTCACCTAGGTGCTGTTACAGACTTCTTCCCTTGTTCAAAGATGCGGTGTATCCTGTTGGTCTTGGTGAGTAGCGCGGCATAGCTGAAACACATCCCCAAGCCCAAGAAAATCCTCCTGAGTGAACACACTCCCACATCCGGCGTCGCAATCATCAGGAACGTTATGGCGTAACACAGAAAGATTCCTGTCAGCAGCACGTAGCTCATCTCCCGTCCCGACGCTCGTACGATGGGCGTGTCATTGTACCGGACAAACGTGACGATGACGAAAGAGGTGGCAATGATCCCAAGCATGGAGATGAAGACAGGGAAGATGGCCCAGGGGGAGTGCCACTCCAGCTTGACGATGGGGATGGGAACACAGCCAGTGCGGTTGGCATCAGGTCGCATCTCATATGGACACAGCTCACAAGTGAACTCTGACGCCTGGGGACAAACAGATTTGACAATCTACACACCTTTTCTTTAAAAAGATGTTAAGTCCAATATGCTAATTAAAACAAAATCCTTTTATACATAAGAAGGAGCGTTAACATTTTGTCATTGCTTAGATTTGACTTGAAGAAGAACTTTTAGTTATACATGGATCAAGCTCATTTCTTCCTCCCTCATCAAATCGAGTAGAGAGTATAAACCATGAACTGTAGGTTGTGCATTGAGTGATGTTGTCAATATTCTTGAAAAGTGTTTTTGGCCTAAGACTTTTCCAATAGGCATATTAATTATCTTTTGATAACTCATCATTCTTTCAGCTGTTTGAAACATCTCTGAACATTCTGAGACAGATGGAGCCAACTAAAAAAGTCAAGTCAAATCTAGCCAGTTCCGGCTATAGGCAAACCTGGCTGGACCTGTACAGATGTGTAAATCTTCTTTCATCCAAACAAAACTCTCACACAAATATTGTAAATCTGTAAATAGCTCCTACATGTATGCCAATATACTGTAAATGTTCAGTGCTTTCATCTAAACATATCTCAACAGCTGATTCATTTACCAAGCAGCTGAGGCTGAACTGTGTGGTATCTACCTCTGTAAACTGACTGGTTAATGAGAAAAAAACTTATTTTACACACTTTTGTACAATTGCACTTCAGTTCATTTATTTATTTTTGTCATGCTGCTATATTATTTTTCATTCTACTAAAACCCCAAATCTATAATAAATGTGTCAACAGATTATTGATTTTACAGCAAATGCATGTATCTGCAAAATGAGTATTGATTGCTTGCTTTGACAAGCATCGCCTGCTGCGGTTATGGCTGATATTTTCTTTTCCCTTTATTGCTTCCAGAACGAGGCAGCTCTTTGCACATATACTTGCACGTTCATGGATTTTTCTAACTTAATAAGACGGATGATGGGCTGCCAAATTGTCCCCAACCGTGATATAATTAACATGGGGGATGTATCTTTATAATGTGCGATCACCTCACCTCAAATTATGTACTTCCATTTGCTATAATAGCATCTGTGGGGTTCTTCCTGCATAATATGAATGCAAAACGGGCCACCTAAGTGGCTCACTTTTTTTTTGATTGCCTGATATTAGCTGAAACAAAAACCCTGATCACTAAACGGGGGGACAGAACTCCAGTGTACAGTAAAAGGAAGCAGACAATAGCTGTCAGAAAACAGATGCATGTTTATATTGTCTAAGTGCTGTTATTGCAAACAAGTCTAATCTAGTATTTGATTCCTTCCAACAAGTGATACTGATTGTGGCTTTAATTGTTAAGCAGGTGCAGGAAGTTCAATTAAGGTTAGATATTTAGCCAAAATCTCCATTTGTACCACATTTTTATTGACAGATGTGAATTACTTATGCAAAAAGCTTCTGCAGGCTTTCCTAGTTTTTAAAACACAACAACCAAGGTATTTTTTGAGTGAAACGTTAGTATGTTTTTAAATCTATTTTTTCTATGATTCTACAAAATCACACTGCCAACAACTGCCAAAATGCAACACCAGGATGTAACACACTGGAGTGTGGCTTGTTTGGGATTATACTTTGAAACAGATAGTTTTGACAGTACATGTTTTGAAAATAATGTAAACCATATAAATCATCAATGACTGAGTGACAAAAGTGAATTATGTTTTAGGTGTATATTGCTGCCAACAAACTCTGAACCGTGTAATTCAAGTTTTCAGACGGCATACAGTTTGGTAGAAAGTCTCTGGAATAAGCTTTGGACTAGTTTGGCTGGCCTGTGTTTCTCCAGAGATTTACCTGGTACTGGTATCCCTCACAGCGCTCACAGTGCCAGCAACACGGCACACCTTTGACCACTTTCTTTCTTTCCCCCGCACGGCATGGGATGCTGCACACAGAGGGTGGGAGAGATGGGTCCCCTGTCTTCCAACGCATGGCCTCGACCTAGGAGAGGAGAGGAAAGGAGAGGAGGCAGATAGACAATTGGACAAAGGTATGAGATCAGTTCTATATGGCAAATGTAATGGTTTTTTTTGTGTGTGTGTGTCTTAAGTTCAACACAACAAACCTGAAATAATCTGTGTCCATGTGGCAAAAACAAACTTCCCACCTTCTTGTGGGATATAATGCTACACAAAAATTGACAGCCATCTGCTAAGGCTGACATTACTTTGTCTTAACAGTCCTTTAACACTCACGTTTTGTCTGTACCTGCAGAAAGTGTGTCTTCAGGGTAACTTGGAGAGCAATTACCACAAGCAGATCCTCTGATCGTTTTCCTGAGCGCTGCCGGGCACAAAACTAACACCAGCTAGTCTTGAAGCCAGCAATCAGACCATAATCAGATCTGGCACAAATAGGCCATCTGTATTTCCTTCTGTGTGTGTGTGTATGTGTGTGTGTGTGAGAGAGAGTGTGTGCATGCATATGTTCTTCCATGTGTGCGTTTTGTTTGTTTGTGCTTGTGTCACACTGGCATTATAGCGAATCCCAGAGCTTTCCGTATGTCTGCTGTGTGTGAGTTTGTGTGTGTGCGTTTTAATTTGCCGTTATGTGTGCTAGTGTTTGTAACTCTGTCATTACACTGAGTCCCTGAGGTTCATCCGTTGCCGATGGTGCTGAGTGAAATGGAGCATTACTGTTTTAAACAGGCACACAATGTACCCGTCCAACAAAAACTAGTTAGGAGCAAAAACTCATCAGGGACACAGAGAATGGACTTGATTTGATCATTGACACACATATAGAAAAACAAACACACACACACTTGCAGCATTTAAACAGCAATATTGGGTTACAGGCTGTTCACAACTTAGTGCTGCAAATATATCTGCCAGAAGAAATACTCTAATATTAAAAAAGTGTAGTGTGTGTGTGTGTGTGTGTGTGTGTGTGTGTGTGCAGAAGTGTAAATTAGCATTGTTTAAAACTTTTGAAACCGTTTTTGTTGGGTGCTGTTTTTTCCTCTTTATTCAGTGTTTTTACTCATTACTTATTCATAGTCTAAACAGCTCTTGCAGACTTTTTACATAACACACACCTTATATTTTTAACAATAACCATAAATTATGCACAGCTCAAAATAACAAAGCCCGGTCATGAACCTCTCTTCCATTAATTACTTCAGTGACACAATAATAGCTGTAATAGGATTCTGCTTTAATTATAAACATCAACTTAACTATGTTTGTGTGTCCAAGTACTATATTTCGAACCAAACATTTATCGTGAAGCTCACTGGCTTGACTGGTACTGTGCCTGTTGCACAGAGCTGAATTTCCTTCATACTGAGCATTCAACAGTTCACCTGCTGCCATCACTACATCTGCCACTGTGCCTTCAAACCCAACTGGATTTTTAAACAAATTAAACACATCTGTTAATATGTCAACCCTTGAAGCCCAATCATGTGTGTCTTGTCCTTCGTGTCTCTTTCTCTCTCTCTCTCTCTCTCTCTCTCTCTCTCTCTCTCTCTGTATCAGCCAGGCCGTCCATCAGGCAGAAAGCACTTCGTGTCTATTAGTCTTCTCATCTGTCACCTGGCCTTTCTAATGAAGTCCTGGGTGGATTTATAACACCAAGCACTACATCGTGCTCCGGGAGTTGTGTGCATGCACGCGTGTGTGTTTGTGTAAGTCAGTTAGTGAGAAACAGAGTCAAAAAACACATGGATTCCAGTTTGCTTGTGGATGAAATCATTTTTGTGTAGATGTGTGGGATGCTCCGGTGTATAATTAGTATACAACTATACAGTTTTGGTGCCAGCATTTACAGGTAGTAAACAGTAACACAAAAGTGAGTACACCCCTCACATTTTTGTAAATATTTGATTATATCTTTTCATGTGACAACACTGAGGAAATGACACTTTGTTACAATGTAAAGTAGTGAGTTTACAGCTTGTACACAAAATAACACATCAGACAGCCATTAATGTCTACACCACTAAGTACACCACTAAATAAAAATGTTCAGTGTTTCAGTGTTGTCACATGAAAAGATATAATCAAATATTTACAAAAATGTGAGGCGTGTACTCACTTTTGTGAGATACTGTATATTCGCACGACCTTGTGTGGGTGTTAGTCAGTGAGAGTGTTTCCCTGCACAAAGCACAAAAAAGAAAAGATCCATACTTTCTTGTAAAAATGCTAAATTCTACCAAACTTCAGTGTCTTAATCAAAGCAATAACTCAAAACAAATCTAGCACAGTAACAGGAGATTGTGAATTCATGGCAGCTAGTTACAGTGAAGTTGAACTTTCATTATGCTAAGACATTTGGTCTATAATGCCTCAGAAGCTTCAATAAACCACTCAAATTAAAATACATTTTGGATTGTATTGGATTATATGTTATTGTAAAAGCATTTTTTCTTTATAATTACACAGAAGTCAGCGACTAGAACAAATCCAGATAGAAAAGAAGGTTGAATATGCAGTGAGCTTGAAACACATGAACGATAATATACGTGATATTTTGCACTTTTGTTGTTTAATTTATAGTTTCCTTATTACATTTCACAGATTGGTGTGAGCAGTAAATTACATCTGATGGTTTATACTGTATTTCTGAATGAATAACAGCAATGCCTTTGGGAGCTTGGTGTGTGCATGTATATGTAAAATCTCACTTTGAGGTGTAGTTTATTGGTCCAGGAGCCGATGACTCTGTACTCCGCAGTAGACCTGTTGTTGATCTGGTACTGGAAGATATCGTATCTTCCTGGAGCATCTCCATTCTCATTAAAAACCACTGGTGTACCGGCACTTCCTGGAACAAAGACAGCACATGTTGGAGAGTGGGTCAACAAATGTAATGTCATTTAATGTAATAATCAATGGCTCCATTCTTTATTGATCACCACAGGAATGATTACGACTCCCGAAGATGAAAAAATTTAATGATATTAGGGGGCCAAATCTTTGATAAAATATAGGATGATGTATCATTTTGTAGCTGCATTCAATCTAAATAAACCAAGACAGCATGATTAATGTTTTGTAATGTAATTGTGGTAACAAAAGAGGGTACAATGCACTCAGAGAACACTGTTAAAATGCTTTTTGAAAGACAGAGGTTCAACTAAGCAGCATTATGATGATAACTTTTTTTGACTCGTAAAACTTTTCGACTTGCAAAACGGTTTAACCGGCAAAACTTTCTGACTGGCAAGGAAAAACTTATTAACTTGCCAAACTTTCTGACTGGCATGGAAAAACTTATTAACTTGCAAAACTTTCTGACTCACAAGCAAAACTTTTTGACTTGCAATCAAATAGGACAAATTTTCTGATTTTTGATTGCAGTGTGATAAATATGCTCTCAAAACATTTTTTGCTTGCATTAAAAAGACACAAAAATACCTTCATACCGTTTGTTTGTTTGTTTGTCTGTTAGCAAGATTATGGAAAATATACTGACCCAATTTTCATGAAACTTGGTAGATGGATGTAGCATGGGGCAAGAAAGAACCCAATACATTTTGGAGTGGATCGAAATCAAGGGGCGTATACACAAATTACTATTTCACTTTTGTTAACACTGTGAGATAGGTCAACACCAGTGTATATCGGCAAAATGAACTGAATTTGTTGTGCATGCGCGAAGCTAAACTAAACATAACAACAAAACACAACAGCCACCTGAAACATTACTGTAGAAACAAATGTTTCGCACAAATCTTAAAATTTGGCAAATTCTTGTAAATGTAGCTACTAGCTGATACGGTTCCCCAAACTAGCCAGTCTCCTCTCTACCTAATACCTGCAGGCAGTGAATCACAGCAGCAGTGGGAGGAGGACAGGAGGAAGGACTGATATTGACTGATGTCTTTGTTCTTCATTCTTTCTAAACTTCACTCATTATTTTTGATCTCAGAAATATAAGGCTATATATTTCACTGACATTTTAGATTTGTTTCCATCGAGAGATTATTGCCGGAGGTCTGCCCTCTCTCAGTGCCCTTCTAGTTTAATTAGTATTTATTCAGATTTTTCCAGGACTACATAGTAAATGGTTGGCATAGTAAAATGCATGACACAATAATAAAAATGTCAGTCATTCATATGTAATATTTATATAACACATTATTCATTTTGCAGTAAGGTCTAAATACAAAAACTACATACATACAACTACACCAACAAGCTCCACCAACAGACTTAAAAACTCTTTCATCCCCCTGGCCATCAGACTGTACAACAGCTCCTAGCCATGGCAGGGAGGACAATACTGTACAATCAGTACTCTTTACTTCCATCTGCTCTCCATTTGCACTGTTTACTGTTTTTGCACTGTTTTACTGTGGCTACTGTGTTATAAGTTATTTTAATTTAAATTTTATTTTAATATAGGTTTAATGTATGTTTAATGTATGTATGTTTCGTTTGCTACTGGATACTTGAATTTCCCTCGGGATAAATAAAGTATTTATCTATCTATCTATCTACATGAGGTCCTTATAAATCTAATGAAGTCCTATTACCTCTGGCGGTGTGTTAAGGGGCCGCGATAGCAAAAGTACTGTCACCTTTAGTCTTTAATCTGGTCTGTGTTGTATTGTACCTGCATTTGTGTGTGTGTGTGTGTGTGTGTGTGTGTGTGTGTGTGTGTGTGTGTGTGTGTGTGTGTGTGTGTGTGTGCATTGTGTGTGTATGTTTGATGTGATGAGAGAACCCTCGCTGGATTTGGACACTGGATTTTTCATCTGCTCATATATTTCTGTGATATGTCAGAAAGCAGAATATGTGACTCAAAGAAAAAGCCTTCAGACATCTGACAGATTATTTTAATCTGCTGTAACAAATCCAACAGTCAAACTCGGGATACTTAATAATCTTTTCACAGACGCTGGAGGGACTAAAGTTACACTTGTCAAACAACTCTCCCTGGTCCAGACACTTCCATTAGTTAAATAGTGAAAATGAAATCATAAACGTGAAGCCTTTATGTCCTTAGAGGCCCAGTAAGTTTTTTGTGACCACATAAAGTTTAAGGTATCTTTTCCCGTATTTAAATTGTGGTCTTTAAACTACAGAGAAAATATACATATGTGTTTCTTAATTGATGTTAATAGAAAATAGGCATCTTTTAATGACGTCAACAATACATGTCAGGAAACAATATTTGGTTCATGTCTGGTGTGAAAGTATCTTCTCTGTACTGTCATGGCATATACCTTTGCCTTTACTCACATTAAATAAGTAAAAAAAAGCCTTCATTAATATTCCACCCTCATATTGGAAAGCATTAATATTTACTGGCAAAAATCAGTCAAGAAAAACGAGCTAATCTGTGTTGGTTCTCCATGAAGCATATGTTGTGCAAAGCTACATTAATCCTGAATGATTGGGAGCAACCACTGTGCAATGAATCTCTAACGCTTCAATCTGCTTTGGTTGCTTGCAGTTAGCATCAAACCTGCTAAATTAGTCTGTCTATCCACCAATTAACACTCGGATGATTAATTGTGTTTTGCTGGTGCTCTTTCAGTGTATTGGGGGAAAAGCTAACCACATAAGTGAATGGAAACGACGTACAATACCCAGTAGTTTGACAGTGTCTGGAATATAACTGATCACCTCAGAGTATATATGAGCGTCAATGTAAAAATTATATTCCGATATTCTTCATGTCTGCAGCTGCTGTTTGCTTACAAACGGTCCACAATGCGAACGATCAAATTGATCTGCACCAAAGAAAATGGAATGGCTAATTACTAGCAGCAGACAGGGCAAAAAGTGAGTAAGTGAACAAAGGAGGAAGTGAGCCGTAGGCCTTCCATACGCCACTGTTGGACTTGTTGTTCCGCTGGCTTCCGACAACGATGAGACGACGGACGAATGGCTCCCAGAGGTGTAAACAGAGCTGGTGTGAAGACAGGCTGTCTCCAAACTCGCTATCACATTCTCAGTTCCTCTCCAGCAAACACTGGACGCAGGACTTGGCACACAGGCACACACATGAAAAGTCTCCAGCCATTAAACGGACAAGACTAATCAGCAAGTTTTTTGGATAGAATTTCAAGACTTCAGGAGAGAGAGGTGAGATGGTCAGGGAGCTTGTGTGTTGTGTATGGAGTGTGTAATGTGTAATATGCAGGGGTGAGAGGCCAGGGGACAGTGCAGGCCCCTGCAGAGTACTGATAAGAGCTTGTTTACCTTCCTGTGGATGGTCAGGCCTCAATCTGCAGTTGCGGAAACGTCGGGACAATAGGTGTGTGTATGTGTGTGTGTGTGTGTCAAGAGAAAAACTTGAGCCAGCCTTGAAGCTCCCCTTTTCCCTCTCCAACTAACTCTGATAGGACCGCTGACGCCTCCCTCCCCCTTCCCCATCATGACTCCGTCGCCCGACCCTGGACACAAACAGTTTACTCTACCCCTAGGGACCAAGGGAGACAGTTGGTCTTGAATTGTCTGCTCCCAGGGTTTCCCCTTCTGTTCCCTCCCCCCCCTCTTTCTTTCTTTCATATGCAGCCATGCACTGTAGCTTTAAGCTCTACAAGTCTTTCCTTTTCATCTAAACTCTAGGAAAATAGCTGATGCTCTTTTCCACAGTGACTTAGAATGAGTGAAGGCAAGAAAGACAGGGCATGAAATCAAGCCCGCCTGCTTGCTCACCCGAGGTGAGTGAAAAGGCAGCTAGTTATTGGGCCGCAGGTACTCAATCCCTTGAATCTAAATCAGCATTTAGTTATGGTGTGATAGAAATTTCAAATTCATGGGCTCGCCACTGCCTGTCAGTACTCTGCAATGTTGGCACAGCACGGATGCTCAAAGTGGAGGCAACAGTGTTATAGAGAGGCAGGCAGTTATTGAGATCTTTAATTTACTGGCAGAGGTAGGTAGATAAAACAAACACCACTGGCAGTAGCACTAACAACAAACCTCATCCACCATTTACACCCAATCCAACCCTTTGCTGAATAATAGAAAAACACTGTAAAGGAAACATTTATCTGAATCCATCAAATCAAATTTCTTAGTACTTGTTTCCAAGAAGTGGCTTCTTGTTGGCAGGTTTCCAGTCTTCTTTTTGACTATTACCCCTATTACCAGAGTTCATCTATGACTTTGAAAAGTCACTCTTATTTTGGCTGACCAATGGCATGCTGACACTCCAGAAACAAGAAGTGAACATCTAGTCTGTCAGATATACAGTACCTCAAATATTAACTGCATCTAGGTTCTGCTTTTAGTACAGTTATAGACAGTCAGGAGCCACAGTGTGCCATTTCCGGGACATATGACGTGACTTCTCAATTTTGCCTTATTTTGTCCCATCGAAGATGAGTGGAGCGTCAACAATTTCATTTCCTCACTTAAGGCGTTTCTGTCATCACTCCACTTCCAGCCACTCCAGGTTTTCTACTTGCAGCTCTCCACTTTATCTCCACTCACACTAAGAGAAAACTCATTCCAGTTTGCTTCATAGGATGGGTTGATTCATTTTTCCTTATCACCATAATGTTAACATAGTGTGTAACAATGTAGAGAATGCTACCCTAAAGTTGGATTATGGGCTGTTAGCATAATGTAATGCTTGTGGGATGGAGCTGTGAGTGTGCTTCTCCCTTTTCGGCCTTGCTAATGCCTCTATGGGCGCCCACATTATGGAAACTTATTTCCTAGAGAATTCGGAACAACATAATATCTGTCCACCCAAGTTTGAAATATACATGTTCTTTTTTTGCATTCATGAACGCTACTTACCATTTATAGCAAATTTTTGGATGACTGGACAATCAGTGAGTCATCTGTGTTTCACCATTGTGAAAGTCTTTTGGAGAAGTTTTGTGTAATGGTAGGGTGGTGCATATGCTCCATTAGCATGCCATGACATGTGCAGTCAGGGATTTATGCTTTTGTGTTCAAACAATTCTGACAATAAGCAACAGAAGAGGGAGAAATACAGGATGTGAACACTGTGTAGGCCTACTTTGATCCCTAATACTGATAAATCACCCCAAAGTTCCCAGTAACGCCAAAACACAGCTACTGGTCTCAGTGCAGCTATGGTGCACACTCCATAATTATGGATAGTGAAACTTAATTTGGGAGGTTCATTCTGGCATCCTAAATTAATTACTTTTTGTAAAGAAACAATAAAGATAACACTTTGATACACACGGACATGGCCTTTATTGGAATGTTGTTGGTCAGGGTAGCTGTCATCTATAAATCTTTCAGTTAGCTATGCCAAGCAAACAATGGCAAACACTATGATAAATACAACAATAATAAAATGTTCAACACACGTACATCTTATGCTCACCTCATACTACCTCTGGTCTAAGCTCTACTTTGTGAGGCTTAGCTCCACATCCATAAGACTCAGCTGTACTTTATATTCTACTGTGCATAGTTCACACTTATGATGTTAATGTTAGCATCATAACATATTTGCATAAAGCACACAGTTAACCTGAACTGGCCTACGTACAGCATGTTGAGCTCAATTTAACAAAGTAGGCCTCTAGACTGATGGAAACAGAACTCAGCTGATCCTGAGATGCCCTAAAATGGTCACAGCGGTGGCGCTGTCTTAATGGTACTATGCACCGTTGAACACATATGGAAAACGGATGTTTGTGACAGTGATAGTCTCCTGTCATTTTTCTGGAATGCCCTGGATGTTAGGAAAGAAAGAGAAGATAGAGCCTGGACATGCAATGGGAGCTTTTGTTCTGCTTGTTAGTTTGGGCTCCAGGGCGCTGCAGACAACCAAGAGAACTGCTAAGGCCAGTTTAAAGTGCATCAAACTGCAAGTTGTCCATCACTCCCAGATATTGGCACAATCCACAAAAAAGTGTTTTCTCCAAAGGCTGTTTCACTGCTTCCACAGCAAATTGGCCATTATTGCTGCACACTCGTTGGTCTTAATTTTATTAGCATTCGATCACTTTGCTATAAAATGTTTTAATATGTTTCCAGTTAAATAAATGTGCTTATTAAGTCTGGGAATTCTGCCATATAGTGTTGTTAATATGGTAATTATCAGGTGAATTCATTGATACCCATTTATGTGACGTGTGTAATTACTGAAAAGAATGAAAGCAAACTTTAAGATCAAATCTGATTATGTACACTTTTCATGAATTGAGGCCATATTCTGTCCTCCCGAATGTTCCCTAATGTTTTCTATTCACATCACCCCCTCATACCTAACATCTAAATGGAAATCACCAGCATCCATAAACATATCTTCCCATGGAATGGGAAATGGAGGGGACTGATATAAGTAGATAAAGAGGACAGGGAATGGAATGGTTCTTCTATACCTCATTTACCAGCAAACCGCTTAGCGAGGCCATTGGCATTTCCGGGGTCAAGGGGGCAAAATTAATGTTCTTTATATCCTATGGTGACTCGTAAAAAGGAGACGGGTGACACACGCATACACAGTCAGTTACGCAGTCAGTGTGATTTATACCAAGACCTCTTGGGTGACAGTCACAGGCCGTTGACTCTGTCACAGCAGAACAAGAGAGAAATAACTAACAGACATTAACCAAGAGGGCCAGAATAACAGGAAACCAGCCTTGACCTCTAGGGTGAGGGAGGGAAAAAGAAATGGGGAAGGAGCAAGGATGGCTCTTCATCTTGATTTGCAAAAAAAAAAAAAGCTGCAGTCCAAAGCTGAGTGAAGACGTTGTTGCACGAATGATACAGCCCCCCTCAATCCCTAAATTAGTGCCATATGTGTTCTTGATTTGACCATAAAAAGGGCAGTGGTACCGTGTGAAAAGGGGGACACAAACAAAATATGTAAGGGGGACGCAAACAAAATATGTATAATTTGCAAAAATGTCATCAATACAAATATATCTAAAACATAACTGTTTAAATACTATCTTATCAGCAGCTCTCTTCCCATCGGTAATATTGTGGGTCAGAGATGTAATGAACAAATAAATTAATTGGACAAAATGAAGTCTATAATACCAACCCAGTCTCATTGTGGTGGCAACAAAAACAGGAGAAAGAGCTGATTATATATATGATATGTAACATGTGCATTCATCGCTTTCTATACCATTTTATTTCTGTCTCTGTCCATTCTCCCACACCAATAGTGATGACATTGCCTCAACCATGGTCTTTGATTAATACCGCTTTCTCAGTAAGGCTCTGTTGACCTTCCAAACTATGCAATTTGCTATTAACCCTTCTATCTCTAGCCGTCTTTCTTTCTCATCTCACTTGTTTTACACCGCATCTCCTCTCTGAAGGATTGTGGCCTGCTGGGTAAACAGACCAAATACATCATAAAAGTCTGTGGAGCGGTATGTCATGCAGCATTTGCTTACTAAATTCGTTGTTTCTGTTATGATATCACACTTGCTCGCTTCAGCACCAGCTGTTTTGGAAGTGTTCGAGGCATGCATAGTGGATGCTTAGTCGTATATTCCTTAAATTCATCCTACTGTAGATAAGTTTATCTAATGGTTAGGCAGAGGATAGAGTTGTTCAAATTGACCCATGAGAGTAGTAGTAAAGGTGGCTGGCTTTAAGGCTTTGTCTTTGTTGGGTGGCTTTTTAGACTATGTCAACCATGGTGGTTGCCCCCAAGACTGCAATGCCACAGGATTCCCATAATGCCCCAGTCAGACCCTTTCATCTCTAATCAGCAAAAGGTAGGAAATGGGCCAGGAAAGAGATGCCTGATTAAGTTGGAAAAGACATCTGACCCTCCACACTGTTTGCTCACTGTTCTTCTTGAGGAAGGAATAAGTTTGCTGGAGAATTTTTTTGTCCGTGCTAACTTTAGACAGGTAAGAGTGAGCATGTGTGTGCAGCTAATCTAACACAATAGAACACACACACACATAGCCCAGGTCAAACACCAGGCACTTTTATCCAACCTCATCCATGACCGCACAGCCTTGGCTTGATTAATTCAGCCTCCAGAGACACGGATCCCCAGGTTAAACAGCGGGCTCATAGCAGAGAGCCGAGTGAGCAGGCTTGATGGATGACGGCAGCCTGGTATCCTGACACATCTGATAAACGTGAACCGGCAGATTCGTTTTTAAACAATGTAGTCCTACCTACACATTTAACATCCATACTCTGAGACCAGGGGAAAGCTTTCAGAATGAGTAATAACAAATTTAGCCTCTTTCAGACAAGGACTCTGTAACATTGCTGGGTTCATCTATCTATTAAATAATGGCCTTTTGGCTTTCACAAAAATAGGTTTTCACTCATGTGCTGTTGATGTCCAAATATGACAGGATTGTTGTGGATAGAGCCGTAGTCTCACACTACATGATATTTGAAATACAAGGCTAAATAATACAAAACTTTGCTTATTAATGTTGGAGGCAAGATCATTTTTGCAACTTCATTTATACAGTATGCTGGTGACACTGCTTAACCATTTGTACTTGATTTCTTTCAGCCTCAAGTCAGACGTGTGATCCAAAGGAGGATAGTGACAACCCATGGTTCACTGTGAGTGAGATGCTGATTGGCTGTTGGACCAGCTTCATCAGAGAGGATAAGGCAGAGGTCCACATCTTTAATCTGAAATTTGACAACACGGTAAGCATGTCAAGGTTATACCAATGAGATGTTAAGGAACCAGTGCTTATTATGGAAATATAAACAAGTGAAAAAATCTGCTTGACTGGGAGTGAAATGTAAGACAATAAGCTAGTAAAAATCCAATATTATAACAGAAAAACTTACTTAACATAGTAGTATAGTAGCAGTAAAATTCAGCAGGCAAATGAAATCTTCTGAGTAGACCAGATAACAAAGCTGCACTGCAACAAAACGTAGAAAGTGAAAATGCTGCACAATCAACCCTATACCTATCTGTCAAGATGGCAACGCAGCTTGCTTGTCATGTAAATCCAATACCATGGTCTGTAATGGGTGTCATTATCATCTGCCAATTAATCATAATTTTCAGTGGACATTACAATATGTCAAGTCCAGTCACACCTGAGAAGCAGTGTGCAAGTCCATGCATTGCACACATGCTTACCTTGTATGCATTTTACACATTTCAGATAATAGAATATGTCAGTCATTGCTAAAAACACGGGGAATCAGTTTGAATTCAATTTTACAACATAAAGAAAATTAAAACCGCCTAAGCCCAGTTGTAGAATGTGGTCAACTATGATAAAGAGGAGGTGACAAATTTAATCTTAGATGAAGTAATTTAAGCGAGCAACTAAAACTGCTAATTGTTGCTTTTGATGTCTCCTTATGTACAGGTTAAACAAAGGACATACAATGTGTTAATTAGTCAGAGGTGTTGAGAGGTGTTAATAGGTGTATTTTTCATTTTGGACAGAGCAAGTCTAGCCGTTAGCCCCTGCTTCCAGACTTTATGTGGTGGTAAAGCAAATAAGCACATTTCCCAAAATGTTATCATGCCTTAAAAATAGATTAAAGAAATTATCATATTATCAGCAGAACAAGGACAGGCAGAATAGAAAAGGTTATTTTCACAAGACAGGTTTTGACATGTCACAGTAGTAAAGACACAGGTGTAAATAATAAAATGAATCATGGCTAACTTCCATTTAGCTGCTTTGGTTGGATGCTGCCTCACCATGACACACTGTCATGCTTTATTGGGACACTTGAATAGAACAGAGCCATTATTAATGTTTTATTTTAAAACTGTGCTTTTCCTACTATGGCCTAGTCCACACGGACACGGGTATTTTTATAAGCAGAGTTTTTCCTCCTTCGTTTAAAAAAAAATCTCTGTCCACACGCTATCAAGCGCTGTCAAGAGCATGCCAAACCACCTGGCGGCGAAATGACCCTAACCGTAAAGCCACGTTGGCCAATCAGAGCCTAATAAAATTGTAAACAAAGCAGGCAGTGGCGCACAATCTGACATCAAACACAGCAGATAACGGCGCACACTCTGATGTCGCAAGGCAAACTGTCCACATGACAACACTGCAACCGGCGTTTCTGAAAATCCTCACCCTGGCAGGGTTTTTCAAAAATGTTCGGTTTCAGTGACCTGATACTG
>NC_060161.1:27121527-27130931 GCF_021292245.1 Micropterus dolomieu | reverse complement strand
CCACTCTCTTTCACAGTGTTTCAGTCGTATCCCATTATTTGAATTCATTTTGTCAGTTAGTGTGAGAGCTGCTGTTTCAGTGTCACATGACGTAGAATGTCGTGTTAAGGAGCCTTTTGAGGGCGAGAGAAAAATATGAGTGGAACTCTTATTTGCCCGCCACTTTACACACACGCACAAACGCTTAACAGACACACACTTACAGAAGCTACCCACACCGATAGAAACTGTATGTACACTGGCTTACTCGAGCTGTCCAACAGTCAGCAGAAACATATAGAGAGAGAGCAGCGTGTACTGCGCTGGCAAATCAATGACCTCAGTTGATTTCTGTTATACAACTGCACAGTCACTCACTGCTTCACACTCGCATAAGGGCACTGAGTGTGTGTGTGTGTGTGTGTGTGTTGTGTGTTTTGCATGTTGCTTAACACTGTCCAGAGTGTGTTTTGTGGTACAGTACGTGCATACCTGTGGCTTTCTGGCTATGTGCGTTCGAACCTCTCACTATTTTCACTGCTGATTGTTCCCTTTTTTATTTTTTTTTTGTTGTTGTTCTTTGTGTATTTTTAGGAAATACCTCTGCATGTCTCCATCCTTTCCTCACTGTGCTGTAAACATGCCCACACTGAAGGCGTTTGGCTTCCTTTTTGACAGCGTCGACCACCGTGCACATTTATTGTGACTGATGGCAGCATAAATACAATGACATTCAATCCAAACTCTGCGGTGTGTCTATATTTGTATATGCGTGTGTGCTCTTGCAGAGTTCACTAGCATACATTGACTTTTTGCCACTCTCTCGACACACACACCATTTTTGTCCACTCCGCACTTCTGCTGCTCCAGGATTTTTTCTCCCTCTGCTCCAAACTGTCGGAACGTTTTTAGGATTCCTCTGCTTTTTTGGAAACAAAGTGAGTTTGGAATTCCAACTCTCGCTCTCCCTCAGGCGACACTGTGTGTGTGTGTGTGTGTGTGTGTGTGTGTGTGTGTGTGTGTGTTTAGGTTGAATTCCAGGCACAGATAATTTACTGATTTGGTTGGAATGTGTTTGTTACCCACAGGGCGCTGGAGTCGAACACACACTGAAACACACTTGAACACAGATTCTTCTTCATCATCACGCGGTGGGGGAGAACGTGTGTTTATCCCCTTACTGTGTACTTACCTTCTTCTGACTGTGTAATTGATGTGTGTTAACATTCGCCCCTCTCCTGTCTGTGTGTGTGTGTTCAACCTCTCAACGGAGTCAAACAGCGTCTGGACTCAAATGGGCCTCGCTTGGTCTTCTTGTGCAGCTTCCAGGAACCAGTTGTTAAACAGGACAGCGACGCTTCGCCAGGGAGACGCACGCTGCCATGAAAAACCTTCCTAAACTCCCAAAATTGTGCAGAAATTTGCCTGGGTTTCTTCACCAAACATCACCCGCATTTCAAACATAACAAAAGCAATAGTATGTCAGAGCTTATGTAAGTGGGTCTGATTAGCGCCATCAAACATTTGTTTTAACAGGAAATTTGAGCTCATTTCAGACTTAACAGCCTGCTGGCTTTCTGTATGCCTTGTTGGCTGTACAGAGGTGGTAATGTTATGACTTTTTAAAGTCTGCTGAGGATGGGAATGGTTAAATATATGGAAATTTTACTTGCTAGCAGTGAAAAAGGTCTGTGATTTGGATATTTTATTGATCTGGGGTACCTGTTTTGTGTTCAGTGATCTAGGTTAATTATTTTCAAGCTGCTGTCTTATGAGGAGATTTAAGGCAGTGTTTGACTTCTAATAAGCCTGACAGCCTATAACATGGTAATGTGCTCATTTGAATTGGCTGACATTTAGACTTTTTCCAAATGGAGAGATTTGCAGACTGAGAAATTCACCTAAACTGTTTGTACTGGCTTTCAGATGCAGTATCTCCAAAATGGAAGAAATTGTTTTTGCACAGTCACTGATCCTCTGCTGTTGTCTTTGTGTGTGTGTGTGTGTGTATGTCCTCAGTTCCACGGAGGTAGACGATATGATCCGCAAGTCCACAAATCTGTTGTTGACCCGAACCCTCAGCCACTGTCTGCAGTACGCCATTAAGAAGAAGAATGTCGGGCTGGCAGAGGTACTGCGTGCGTGCGTCTGTGCGCAATGTGTTTTTAAAAAAAGTGTAATAATCTCTCGGAGGGAACAAGCCAATGTTGTTTGCACAACTTCAGTGTGACTCCATAGCTCAGAATGGTCACACTCAACCTTTCCGTCTCATTTACCCTGACAAAAACAGACGTTTCCTCTTTTCAACCAGTTGTTGTTGTTGTTGTTGTCGCCGTCGTAACTGTGCAGAACGGTGAACTGTGATACAAAGTGGTGATTTTAATTTTCCACTTTCCATGCTTTGTTTACCGTGCCCAACGATCAGCCTAGAGACCAAACATCATTAATTTTTTTTCGGAAAGTTCTGCATCCTTTTATTATTATTAAACAAGTTCAGGTTATTGTAAGAAACTGTGCTGGATTTCAAAATAATGAGCAGGATAAGAAGAAATGTCCAAACGGAGGCGTATGATGCAAAAACAAATAGCACAAATAAGTCCTAGTAGACTGATTATAGTAGAAATTAAACATGTTTGCTCTATTATGTGTTTTTGTTTACTTTTTAATTTGACAGTTTCTATAAAAAACATCAAATAAATAAATGAGCAGAGTAAAATGTTGCTTCAAGTTAGTAATCCTGGAAAATCTGGAATACAGTTTACCAATTTCCCAGTCATGAAAAACACATGGAAAATGAGAGGAAAAGTAAAGTGCCCCGGAAAATGATTTTAACATGATGCTGCGATTGCTGGGTTACTTGCGGCAGCATTGTTAAACACACCTCTGAGTCACACCACATGGCAGCACAGGTCGGATGACATTAATTCAAGTGACTGAAACTCTCACTAACGTAAGTAGCATGATCCTCCAAAGGTAAATATTTGTCACGGCTTCGTCACTGTGGTAGTTTTTCTATAGATTACTAGTTTTCTTCTCAACAACTGCACGTCTTTAAAATCACTTCCACAGAGAGGAACATATTAGTGTGTGACGCAATCCCTGTTTGTCACACCAGCTAGATCATCACTGAAAATGTCCTGGAAAAGTCCTTGAAAGTGATCTCTTGAAAATAACCCTGAGCTGATTATATTTACCGTCTTAAGAGAATTGCATGATGACAGGACGATAAAAAAGGTAACAGCAGCAAGAGAGAAACCATAAAGGCCAGATGTATTTTACACAGTATAGGAGACAATATGCTCAGTGGTGCGTTTGATTTTCGTTTCTTTGCTGAGCTCATTGTGAGTCGGCCTGCTGCAGCTCTTTCACAGTTTTGTATTGAACATATCTAAAGATGCCCTGTGTCACTGGTGTCCTCTTTTTGCATCTAGTTGGTGCAGGTGATCATTAACACCACTCACCTGGAGCAGAGCTGTCACTTTCTGGAGGAGTTCATATCAAACATCACAAATGTCCCGCCTGACATAGCAAACGCTACCAAGCTGTACGGCACCTCCACCTTCAAGGTACACCCAAGAAAAAGTCTATTGGTCTTTTCTAGTCCTGCCTATTTTCTTCTGCTTCTTTCCTCATACTACTTTTTCTCTCCTTTCTTCTAATTCCTTGTCCAATCAGCATGAACACACAAACACATACATTTTAGTATTTGTTTTGTCCTATGCTGCTACCTTTCACTTCCATGTGTACCTCTCTCATTACATTAACAGCAGTAACACCAAGGAAAAGCAGACAGAGAATCATTAATAAAGTCTAGACATCTTTAAAGTAGTTTTTAGTCGAGCAAAACAAACTGAAAAAGCACGTACGTCTCAGTCTGATCTGTCTTATTGCAGGATGCTCGTCATGCGGCCGAGGCGGAGATCTACACCAGCCTCAACGCCAAGATCGACCAGTTCCTGCAGCTGGCTGATTACGACTGGATGGCCGCGGTGCCGGGAGGTGGGACTCCGGAAGCCAGCGACTACCTGATTGACCTGATCGCTTTTCTGAAGAGCACCTTCAGTGTCTTCACCAACCTGCCTGTTAGTACACACACACACACACACACACACACACACACACACACACACACACACACACACACACACACACACACACACACACACACACACACACAAAGGCAAAGGCACACTTACAAAGCAGACCAAAAAACAGTACAACACATAGTAATAACAAATAACTTTTACATACAGCTCTTTTCAAAACAAAATACACTTGAGGGTAAACACGTGTGTGTGTGTTGTATAAGCTCATTCACCAGTCTCTGCATGTTAGCGTGAGACGTCACAGGGCAGGACAATCTGCTTTAGTTCGTTAGAGTATCAGCTTGTTACGGGTTAGATCGTTAACATGGGGCCCGTTAAGCTCATTAAAGGGTGAGCTGGTCAGTACAGCAGCACCGGATTACACACCAGCTCGGGCTATTGACTCTACTGCCGGGCTGTAATGACATTATCCTCCATCAGGATTTTAGAGTGCACCATGAACAGTGCAGCATGTAGACCTTAATAATTATGATTTTTCCTAGTGAGGACATCGACATTAAGCATCTTAAGGACTTCCTATGTTAATAGCTGTTATAAATGACAAGTAAGTTCCTAGTATTAGCCCACTGTGCTCATTTTCAAGATTATGAATTTGCATTTGATATAATTTGTAATCGTCAACAGTGTTCATCACCCAAATTTTCAGCCACTTTGTCATGTTAAAAACAATCATACTTTATTTCAAAAAGCCAGTTAGCTGGAAAATAAATAAAAGTAATTTGTGTACTGTTTCCTCTAGGATTTTTGTCAGCAGCGGGTGCAGGCTGGAATGACCTTTATTTCACTATATAGCTATAATTAATTGGCCGTGAATATCCATAGAGAATAATAGAGTTGATGGTGAATGTTCTTAATCTATCTATCTTAAAGTGAACTTGTTGAAGCAACCGTTCTCTTGCTGTCTTTCTCCTTACTCGTCTCTCCCTGCCTCTCCTCGGATGCGTGTCGCCAGGTCTTCAAACTAAAAGCCTTAGTAGAGTCATATCTTCATGACATTTCATTAAATTCTTAAGCAGCAGCGGGCAGTGAATATTAGAGCAGCGAACTGGACCCAAATAAAGTTGCATTTTTAAGTTAAGTTTTTAAGGTGAGGTTAATGTTGCTCAAAACAAACTATTCAACATGCTGAACAAAGCTCAAACTATGCAACATTTCTTTCCTTAAGTCTATATGTACACCGTCCAAAACAGACACACATGTTCCATGTTCCCACTCTGCTCTAAGAAGGTTTTAAGCACATGGACAAGTCTCATAAAACTTACAGCACACACACACCTCGCACGGGTTAGATTTAAGGTGATTGCGCACACAGATTTGGTCAAAGCAGGTCACAAGGCCATAAGGCCACACACACAAGGTGGTCGAGCTAAGTGTTTTCCGGCACTTCTAAGAAGCTTTTCTTACGCCCCCACGAGCCCTGGACATGACCCCATCACACACATTTTAACACACACACATTGTGGGACCTCCTAAGTAGATCAGCTTCTATGGATCTAAAAAGCTGGGTGGTGTGGCCCTCTGAAGTAAGAGGTGATCATATAAAAGAGGCAAGTTACACAGAAATGAATTAGATACTATTGAAGGGAGTAGACTAGACAGCAGTCGATAGAAGCAAGAATAAAGAATTACTTTTACTAATTCTAGTATTAGTACTGCTGCTGCCCGTGCTAGTCCTACTACCACCTCTTCCAGTACTACAATACTATTGCTGCTGCTTCAGTGTCAAAACTCCAGCAGCACTAATTGGTAAAAAATATATCACATCTCACAAAAGTGAGTGCACCCCTCACATTTTTGTAAATATTTGATTATATCTTTTCATGTGACAACACTGAAGAAATGACACCTTGCTACAATGTAAAGTAGTGAGTGTACAGCTTATATAATACTGTAAATTTGCTGTACCCTCAAACTAACACATCACATGCTCAATAGGGTTTAGGTCTGGAGGCATCTTTACCCTCAGCTTCTTTAGCAAGGCAGCGGTCGTCTTGAAGGTGTGTTTGGGGTTGTTATCATGTTGGAATACTGCCCTGTGGCCCAGTCAATCCCCTGGGATCATGCTCTGCTTCAGTATGTCACAGTACATGTTGGTGATCATAGTTCCCTTAATGAACTGTAGCTCCCCAGTGCCGGCAGCGCTCATACGTCTATTTCCCAAAGACAACATCTGGATATGAAGCTGAGCACGTTCACTCAACTTCTTTTGTTGAACATGGCAAGGCCTGTTCTGAGTCCAGTTGAACCACTGTATGGTCTTGGCCACCGCGCTGCAGCTCAGTTTCAGGGTTTTGGCATGTTCTTATAGCCTAGGCCATCTTTATGTAGAGCAACCATTCTTTTTTTCAGATCCTCAGAGAGTTCTTTGCCATGAGGTACCATGTTAAACTTCCAGAGACCAGTAAGAGGGAGTGTGAGAGCAATAACACTAAATTTAACACACCTGCTCCCCATTCACACCTGAGACCTTGTAACACTAATGAGTCACATGACACCGGGCAGGGAAAATGTTAATTTGGCCCCATATGGACATTTTCACTCACTTTTGTTGCCAGCGGTTTAGGCTGTGTGATGTGTTATTTTGAGGGGACAGCAAATTTACAAGCTGGTTTACAAGCTGTCCACTCTAGCAAAGTGTCATTTCTTCAGTGTTGTCACATGAAAAGATCTAAAATATTTACAAAAATGCGAGGTGTGTATTCACTTTTGTGCAATACTGTATAAATAATATTACTTTTTTGAGTAAATACTGAACTGCTGCTCCCTTATGAGCAGCCTCAGATCCGCGGGCAGGACACTCGTACCTTTACTTAAGTAGAATTTTCATATAGGAATTCTACTTGTAATGTATTTATATATTGTGGTCAGACTACTTTTACCTAAATGAGTAGGCTACTCCACCAGTTTAACATTCCACTCCTATAACATTGTCTGACTCATTATGAACAGTTGAAAAGAAAGGATCAAAATAAATGCAGCAGAACCAGTAGATGTCGACATCTTTTGAGGTAACTTATCAGATTTCAGAGCATTGGCACTCCCCAAGACTTGTAAACATACTTTGATGTGTAAAATCAGTGTTGTTCCCCTTTAAGAATAAATTTAGAGTCAGGCCATTGAGTTTCAGCTTGTGGGTTCATGATGGCTGCAACTAATGATTTAGTTTTTCTTCTCATTCTCAATTATTCTTATATTAGCATTTTCTCGATCAATGAATTGTCTAAAGGAGGTCAGGAAATTGTGGAAAATGTCCATACCAGTTTTATAAGCTGACAGTCCAACGCTGAAACATCTGCACTTAACGTATCACATAAAGAAAATAAAAAGTGGCATATCTTTACATTTGAAAAGAAGGAATGTGAGGCGTTTTTCCTTGTAAAATATCATCTATTAATCGACCATCAAAATAATTGCTTTAGTTGCTTAATCAACTAATTGTTTCAGCTTTAGAGCTTTTATTACTGATGCAAATATTGCTTTAGGTTCTATAGTGTCTGTTTTTACTATTATTTAAACTGCTGCTACTGCAATATTTCTTTGACTGATAATTGTTTTCTATGTCCCCTAGGAAGAGTGTTTTTTGTTCTGTTAACAGCTAGTTGGAATCTAAATCAATTAACAATAAACAGCTAAAACTGCTGCTACCAATGCCTCTTCTAGCACTACTGCTGCAACTACAGCCTCAAAAACATTTAAGTTGTAAAATTTCTCTCTAGAAAGTTACAGTTACAGGTAAAACATGAAAATGTATGCGATAATACAGTGGAAGAGACTGGAGCAAAGTTTGTGGGGGCTCCAGTACACTGGCAGCGGGGTGAGGTCAGACAAGATTTAAAGTGGAAGATAGATATTGGAAAGTGACCAAGAATCGAATAAGTTATTTAAGGTTTTTATTTATTTATTTTTTTAAGGTTGTAAGATCCGAGATGTAATGCAGCTGCCAGTAAGCACACTGAAACCCAGCATACACATACACAGATTACTGACCCGTCATTGGTATTTGTTAAAAGACACAGCAACATTCTGGCAGCAGTCTGCCGCACTCTGTGTGTGTGTGTGTGTGTGTGTGTGTGTGTGTGTGTGTGTGTGTGTGTGTGTGTGTTTGTGCTTATGCTTATGCGATTGTTTTAACAGCTCTAAATGTAACCAATTGGAAGCAGACGTGTGCTAAGAAAGCTCGGCGGGCTCAAGTTTCTTTAACACACACATTCATTGTCCCAGCTCTCACTGGAGAAGAAAATGTTGCCCCATCCAAGAGCTAATAATACCACTCAGAGTTTACTGCTAGCTAAATACTCCTAATCGAATTGAGCTCAAATTTAAAGATGGAACGGGGAAGGCATGAAAAGGCCTCAGGGGTGAAAATAATCATGTGAAAATTAGAACGGATATTTTGGACCCTCCTCTGACTCTCATAGTGTTCCAATTTCTTGGCTTATAAGCTCCTTGATCAGTTTTCTGCTGTACACTCCTCCTTTGTGTCCAGGACTTACTGAGTACTCCGTGGTGCTTCAGCACGTCGCAACAAAGTGCCAGATGAGTCCAGATTTGCATCACCTGAATGACAGAATGTTAATTCTCCACACATAGAGGTGGAATAAGCTGCCAATGTCCTCGCAGTGATTTTAATTGAGGAGATTTATTCCCATGCAGCCGTTACACTCAGCGTTTCATCACTCACATTATTTACACACGAATTTGAATGTTTTTCCGTTCGCTAAATTTCCCGGTTTGTGTTTCTCAACGTAGGGAACGCCCGTAGAACATGCTACCTTACCGGTGAGTATCTGGGTTGTTTTCATAACGAAGTGACATTTGCCAATCCCTGACTGACCTTGCAAACCCTTTCAACTTTGACCCTGAATCCCCACTTGAGAGTTCACCAACTAGCATGTGAGATTAAAAGGGAGTGATGCACGTCTGCCTGAATCTACAGTGGGTACGGAAAGTATTCAGACCCCTTTAAATTTTTCACTCTTTGTTTCATTGCAGCCATTTTCCAAAAATCAAAAAAGTTCATTTTATTTCTCAGTAATGTACACTCAGCACCCCATCTTGACAGAAAAAAACAGAAATGTAGAAATTTTTGCAAATTTATTAAAAAAGAAAAACTGAAATATCACATGGTCATAAGTATTCAGACCCTTTGCTCAGTATTTAGTAGAAGCACCCTTTTGATCTAATACAGCCATGAGTCGTTTTGGGAAAGATGCAACAAGTTTTTCACATCTGGATTTGGGTATCCTCTGCCATTCCTCCTTGCAGATCCTCTCCAGTTCTGTCAGGTTGGATGGTAAACGTTGGTGGACAGCCATTTTC